>NC_056735.1:547113550-547413550 GCF_019279795.1 Protopterus annectens
ATAGTCTGAAGAAATACACAAGGAGCCACGGTGTCCATGGGGAAGTTATTTGACAAGGTAATCATGAACACCATTCTAGGGTATCTATCACATGGATAAAATAATAAATGGATGAAGACCACTGCAGCTAAATAAATCTTTTTACTGCTTCTTAAATGATATTCTGAACAAGTATAGACCTGTAATGCCCAAATATAAAGTGGCAGTCTGAATCTCAGGTATGCTACAGAATACAGAATTCTCTCTCCACATCTCTGCTGTTCGTACAATGGAAAAATCTTTGAGTGCAAAAAGTAAGTCTGATTTGTGGATGCCCAGTGTATGTTAGATGTGCTTGAGGCATGCATAAATGAGAGCATAGCCTCTTAACCACATGTCATGGCAGAATTATGCACTAGAAAGCTCTTCTTTGTATCCTGAAACTGCAGCTGCCATCTAACACAGGCTATATTCCTTGCTTTAGCAGAAAACCGAATGCTTCATGAACGTGCCTTGCATCGTCACTTAGTCTGCATTTGTCAGGAAATTACTTCTGCTTCTCAAGACAGACAATAGCCATATAGAAATCAAGCAAGCAGACATATTTAGCCATGCTGTTACAGACACTGCACTATACTGCAGTTGTCTTACAGTCAATGGAGGTCCACATTTCATCAGCCAAAATATATATATATATATATATATATATATATATATATATATATATATATATATATATATATATATTCATGCTCCAGAGATGATGCATGCTGTTTTTATAGAACAGTGAAAACACAGGTTGTTACCCACTTTGGACAGATATATATCTTATGAAAGCATGACAACATATACAAGTAGCATAAAAAATGAAACATGGTGACAGATTAGCATAAACTCTCCTCAGTTGCAGTGCCCTTAGGTTAATTATCTGCATAAAGTCATAGAATTATACTCATAATATTATACACTTTATAAACAATAAGCAAAAGCCTACAGCTCTCTGGAATATTGGAAAACATTAGAAATAATGTCATGCAGACATGATGAAAATCATTTCTGAAGGCAGAGCACTGAAAAGCATGCAATCCTATCTGTTGCTGATGTATATATTGAGATTAATTTCATTTATTTTTTTACTTGAAGCTGTTGACAAATCATTTGGAAATCTTACTATGTTTTAACACCTAAGCAAGGAACATTTAACACCATTTGTAATGCTCTTCAGACAAGTTTAAAACAAATACTGCTATTAGTTTTAAATGTTATTGGCACTGTTGCTGAAATTTTCCACTGATCATTATTTAATATCCATTCCCCTTTTCTGAGGTTGTAAGTTGTGATCAATGTAAGGTGAAACAAAGTATATTGGAAAAACAAGTAAAAAAAAATCAATAAATAATTCCAGGGACATTGCAGGAATAAATTGATTTCAGCAATTTTAGTGGACTGCAGTAGCTGCTGACCTATATTTATCATGTGCTATTATTTTAGATATTGGGGTTTTAATCTGCAATGAATCATTTCCAAATAAAGAGTCATTACAGCTTGCCTGTGCCTGGATTGCATTTTCACATCCCTGCACACAACAGTCATGAAGAACAGGCATATAGTTCTTGACAGATTTTAAGAGACACTGAATACTGTGCATTGATAACAGTTGTTTCCCCTCAGTGCACCTCAGGGTCTGCCATCATATGTAACTAACATCACATTATCTTACCAGACATGTTTAGAGTGGGAAAAAAGCAGTACAGAAAGGAGGTGAGAAGGGGGAAAATGATTAAAGAGAAAAAAATGTTTGTTTTCGTGTATTAAACTACAACCTTAGTCCATGGGCACATCGATAAGGCATATATGATGCAGCACAATTTGAATTTTCAGTACATGCATATCTCTTAATAGATACATAAAAACAAAGCCAGTATCTTTTGCTCATATAATTATAATTTTGCTCCATATTGTTCTCTGACTGCATTGATGCAAAGCAGTGACCACTTTTTAGCCATTTGTTTACATAACAGTTGCCATTTAGATAAACTATGGTGAAGAGTGTGTGTGTGTGTGTGTGTGTGTGTATGTGTGTGTGTGTGTGTGTGTGTGTGTGTGTGTGTGTGTGTGTGTGTGTGTGTGTGTGTGTGTGTGTGTGTGTGTGTGTGTGTGTGTTTTGAGGGAGATGGACAGCTGGGGAGATTATCACATTTCATATACTTATTTTAATGGGGTCAGTCATCCTTTGTGTTCTCCGGCAGGGGGGAACTTTACTTTTTCATATGCTCCTTCGTACAGTTCAGTGCATGCCATTCAGATTCCAGCTAGCATAATCTACTGCCTGACTTTCTCCTTAGTCTGTGATAATGCTCTGTCTTGTAGTAGCATAATAATTAAACTTTCACAAAGCAAGAGAAGCTAGCTTCTTGAAGCAGAAGGATGGAACCTGCCTGCGACCTAAGAGACTCAGCTTCAAGAGGTACAACTGGACACTGGTGGAGCTGACTGAGAGTGGGGAGGTGAGTGGTTTAAATCTCATATCACTTACACCAGGAGGATAGGTCTTCCTGCATAAGTAGTGACCCCAATCACGGCCAGGTATTCCAGGTCATGGAGATAGGAAATGCAAGTGGAGTATATGCAGTTAAAAGTATCCATGTGGTAGCATGTGAGATGATGAACATTAGTTAAAGATATCAATAATATAAGTGGAAAAAAACAAACAAAAGGTGAATCGATGAGTTGTCATTAATTTAATACCTATGCCCACTCACCTAGCACTGTGACATGAGAGATATATTAATACAACTTAGTTTACCACGAGTATAGAGACCTCCAGATTCTAATCCATAAAAATCTTATGGACAAGACAATGAGAAATATATTCACTTCTCAATACGGAAAAGCATGTTTTAAAACAACTCTACACTATATATCAGTATTATTTGACAGTATGAGGAAAGATGTGGATTAAATTTTAGAATATTAAAATAACATTTCAGTCAATGTTACTGGTATTTACCAAGTAATATAATAATGTTTTCAGCCTTCTCATACGCTTTCTTTTTATTGAATGCCCTGAATCCCAATTTTTGGAAAGGTGTTTAAATCATCAGATATAGCCTCATTCTTGTATCCTTCTTTCATACCTTACGGGCATAATTTAAACTGCTTGTTGTAAGTAAGCAGATGAAATTGTAGCTCCTAGATGACAACAGAAACTATTTAGATCTAAAGTTGGATTATTGCAGTAACCTGTTTAAAAGTCAACAATAGAGTATTCATTTATACACTGCCCAAGGTGCACAGTATAAGACACATTCCGTGTAGCATATGCAATGTGACATATGCATATTGATTTTCTCTTGTGGTTTAAACAGCCAGAGGAGATATACTATTGGTGGTATATTCCTTCCTATATGTTCTTTCCTGATTTATGTATCTTGCACGAAAAGCATGTAGTCAAAAGTCTAAAAAATCTACTTTGGTAAGCATCAATAGAGGGGTGAAAAAAAATGAAAGAAAACAACTTTAGCAACTAATGATAACACTCAATAAAACTTATATAGTATTTTTTTTAACAATCATCTTGTGAAATTTCTAGAGACCTATCAATTGTAAGTAAAGTGCCACCACAGTTTTATCGCAGAAAACTCATGCCAGCTGTCGCTGATTTAATTCTACGATAGGACCATGGAAGTATTTGGCTTGGGATTCCTAGTGGATGCTTTATACCTTGGTCTTACTAAGATATGTGAGTAGATTCTGCAGAAGGGAACAGTAGAGAAACTAAAGGTACAGGGACAGGTCCTTAAATTGTCAGACAACTAAGAGATTGTCGAGAGAATAAGGCATAAAGATCATGACAAAGGAGGAAATAAAAGAATAAGGAGTCTAAACGGTATTGTTCCTATTGGCTTCAGACCTGGGATTACCTCTTTTAACCAGTCCATAGCTGAACTCACTCTTGTCATAATCGAAGAGGATGACTGCATTCACAGGGCTGTGATTCACAACACATTTAATCAAAATCCCAAAGGATTATATGCCCGTTATGTTCACTAAAGTGAAAATTCAAAAAATAATGCTTTCTGTACAGTTGAAGAAAACAACATCCACACCAGGCAAAGCCTATAATTGCTGAGCCTGCATGCTTCAGACAAAGATGTTTCTAGCATTTTAAGCAATATTTTTAAACCAAAAGCCTTCATTTTCGAAACAAACATGAAATACCTTCATACAGCACTGTTGCAAACTTAACAAATGTCAGCCTTAATGCTGAATCATTATTTGGCAGGTCAAGAATCACTGAATTCTAATACTACATACTTTGAGGTGATACCAAGTCAGGGGAATTAGTGATTGGTGGTGACATGGTGGTGCTCCTTTGTGACCTACAGAGGACTGTGGATCAAGTTGAGATATATCTGGTTAATATTACTACTATCCAGTGAAAGGGAATGCATATCAGTGATAGCTACTGGTGAATCCCATCCCAGGCTAGGAGAACTAGTTCTGGAATACAGAGAGGAGGAGGAGAAGGACATGTAGGTAATCATAACACCTGCAGTGAACAATAACGGTCATTGTCCATGTGCTGCAGTGAAGGCGATCAAACTACATTGATGAATATTCACCGCACTCCATTCCAGAGAAAGTGTAATTGTGTAGGAACTTACCTTAATAGCCGATTTCTGAGTAGATTACTGTAGGAGTAGTCCTTATTGCTATGACTTTTTCTACAGAAAGACCAATGTCTGGCTCTTTTTCCAGATCTCAGAGCCCTTCTTTGTCTAGGCTGTTTACTTTTATGGATATCAGGACATTCACTGTATAAATCGGATGTTTCTGCTCTATTTTAAAACCTTCTTGCCATTGATGACTCTAAGGTATCCATCCTAGACATGAAGCAAAATCCTATAGATCCTGTTCAAACAGAGAGAAAGGTCTACACTCTGTGGAACAAATGTTTATAGAGAAATAGTGTTCCCAGTGTAGTATCCATAATTGAGCAAATCATATAACCTGAAAATGGTAAGGGCTAATTGCATATGTGTTGACACTAGTCCAGGATTTTCAAGGACAAAGAAGGGGTGGTGTAAGAATGACAATGCTGCAACAGTGATCTTCTCAAACATATACTTTTGTACTATGTTATTTGTAATCCTTTCAACTGGGACCATTCCTGAGCATACAAGGAAAGGGGATCAATAGAGCAATAGGGATAGGCTGCAAAGAATCTGCAAAATGACTGTTGCAAAATGAGCCATAGAAGTGGAAGCAATGTGTAGTCTATATTGTGTGGTAAAGGCATGGGCTGATGACCACATAATTGCCTGAATGAGGCCTGTGTACTCAACTTCCCCTTAGAATAAAAATGTCAATTGTACACCTAATGCTGTGGGCAGCCATTGCCCCATTTGGCTTGTTCTCATTATGGTAGTAACAGAAGAAAATGCAATGTGCCAGTCACTTAGAAATTATCTGCTTCAAGACTGATTTCCTTCTTTCGTAGCTGCAGACAATACAAGTAAATGATATGGGGTCCTGATGTTTGTGATTTTAAATAAGTGGTGTCTCAATTTTCTAAGCATATCTAAGGAATGAAAGTTTTTTTCTCCCTTGGTCTCACTATTAGGAAAGAAACGGAATTGAGTAATTTGGTTAATGGAGACCTAAATTACTACATCTGCTATAAATGTCAGATCAGGCATTGGTTTTAAGACTGATGCTACCCTTATGGAATACTATAAAAGGCTCTCAATACATGACAGCCTGTAATTCTGAAGTTGTCAGAGCCTGAGGTAATGACTAATGACAAAGCAGATTTCCATGTTAGCTATTTCAGGGGTACTGAGTCAGCAGTCTCAAAGTGAAGCTGTGTTCGCATTTCTATGACTTTTCTTGGCAGTGTAAATGAAAGACTACATTCAAGAAATGGGTAACTGTCTACTGATATGCAGGTTGAACTAGCTGAGAGCTGTACCTTTGTAGAATCATATTCCAAGCATAAAATAAACAATAAATGTAATTACTGCAGGCTTGCAAGTTCTGGATTTGTACTAGTGATCTGACCTTTACTGTGGAACCAGTGGGAAAACGAACTTCATTTTGGCAAAGTTTCATTCCCTTGTCGCAGGTATCCTTGTGGGCAGCATATCCATATTAAATTGGAGCCTGAAGGGCAAGAGAGGGATAAATTATTCATGCAGTGAGCTATAGTTTCTTGAGTTTGGGATGTATCATGGTCCCCAAGTCCTCAGTTAGGATGTCCATTTGCAAAGTCAACTAATGAGGTTTCACCATGGACATCTGAATAAGAAGGGAGCAACAGTGCTTTCTGGGTCAAATGGGTGCTAATAGGAATACCCCCCATTTTCTGTATCATTCTCAGGAGCAGGTAGATTGCAGGAAATGCATACAGAACAAAACGTCCATTTGAGTGAGATGACATCCACTGTCCAAGCTACTATGTATAGCTATGAAAGACAGACTGATCTACTTCTCAGACATCGTAAATGTGAAAACTCAAAAAAAAAAAAGCCCTGTATAATAAGAAGTTATGTGCTTACCATAACGTTCCATCTGAGTTGTTCATCTCGCCTTCATTCTCACTGATGGGTTTTGAGCTAATCCTCAGCTCCGACTGGGCCAAATGCTAAAACTCAAGGTCTTCAAACAGCTCATGGCCTACTCTCTATCCCATGATGCAGTAGTGCTTCCCTCAGATCTTGTTTGCTCAGTCATACTGATAACTAAAGACTATAGGCATTGAAATAAGAATACCATAGACAAGGACAAAATATCAGTAGGACTTGTTGGAACTTCCTGGCCCTCAAGACTTTAAAGGTAGGGGGTTGGTGGGTGGGACGTAAGAATGAAGATGATATGAACAACTCACATGGAATGTTATGGTAAGTACATAACTTCTTAATGTGAAGTCCTATCTCAACATCATTCTCACTGATGGGTAAGCATCCCAAGCACCATCTCCTTGGGTGGCTCATGGGAGTATATTCCTCAGAACCATAGAACCAAAGGAGGCCCTGTCCAATTTGTAATGAGGGAAAAAGGAATGAGGTGAGGACCACGTGGCTGCTGCACAAATAGTATCTATAGGCAGCCATGCCATAAAGGCTGAAGAAGTGGAAATTGCCCTGGTTGAATGAGCCTTGACTTTATGATTTAATGTCATCTGTGAAGAGTTGTATGTCAAAGCAATACAATCTGACAACCATTTTGATAATGTGGTTTTAACCAATGGAGTACCCTTCTTTGAATTTGAAAAGGAGACAAAAAGTTGGTCCGATTTTCTGAAATCCTTAGTCCTGTCTAAATAGAATCGGAGTTGCCTATGGACGTCGTGTTTGTGCAACATGTGTTCCATTTTGTTGTATATTTGGGAAAAAACAGAGGTAATTGTATAGTCTGGTTGAGATTTCTTTCAGAACAAACCTTAGGCAGGAATGAAGGATTTGTTCTCAGTGTTACTCTATCATTATGAAAAATCAAGTATGGGACTTGATTGAACAAGGCATGGAGTTCCAAAATTCTTTGAGCAGAAGTAATAGCTACTAGGAAAATGGTCTTCCATGATAGGTATTTTAAATCACAGGATGATGCAGGCTCAAAGGGGGGTAAGATGATCCATGAGAGCACACAATTAAGATTCCATGGAGTAGATGGGGTTCTAATAAGTGGTCTCAAGTGAATAGTACCCTTAAGAAATGCTTTAGAAAGTCTATGTGACATGATGGGAGTCTATTAACCACCAATATGAAAATTAAAGATTGCTGCCAACTGAACTCTAATGGTTGCTGCAGCCACTCCTTCAGGAAACAATTTAGTCAGATACTCTAGAATGGAAGAAATTGAAGCCATATATGTATCAACATTATTATTTGACGTCCATATAGAAAATCTTTTCTACTTGCTAAGGTATGGTTTCCTAGTAGAAGATTTATGAGAGGAAATTAGGATGTTCTGTGCTGCAGGTGATAACTTGTTGAACCTGGCTATTTGTGGAACTGGAGCAGTGAAGCTTTCAATTTTAGGGTATGAATTGCAGGATGAAGAACCCCTGATGAATGTATCAGAAGATCTGCAACTGGATCCAGGATCCATAGTTCCTCCAGTAGATGAGGCTGCAGAAAGGGGAACCAAATTTGATGAGGCCAGTAAGGGGCTATCAAAATAATGGTCCTTCCCAGAGTGCTGGCTTTCTATAAGAATTTGGGTATCAGAGGAAATGAGGGAAAAGCATAAAGAAGTCCTGGGGACCAACTGTGTGCAAGTGCATCCCTTGGGGCATCTCCCGAGTTGGGGATCAGAGCAAAGTAGTTGCTGCATTTGGTGTTGACGGGGGTTGCAAAGAGGTCACAGCAAGGCTGGCCCCATCTGCAGAATATCCTTTCTGCTAGTTCTTCTTTCAGGGACCACTCATGAGGAGACAGTATTGCTCTGCTCAGTTTGTCCGCTATCACACTGGACCTCCCCAGAATGTCCATTGCTATCAGAAAGCGCTGGGTGGAAATTGCCTACTGCCATATTCTCAAGGCCTCTCGACATAAGGGGTATGATCTGGATCCTACCTGTTTGTTTATGTACCAGAACACTGACATATTATCCGTCTGTATGGCAATAGTCCCAAGCTGTAGAAAGTTTTGAAAGGATTGCAACACTGGAAGTACCACTCTCATCTCTTGGACATTGATATGCAGATGAGCCTCATGATTCTCCCATGTGCCTTAGGCTGTTGTTCCCTGAAAATGCCCCCCCCCACCCTATCAGGGAGGTGTCCATGGTCACAGTGGGAATCGGGGTTGGAAGAACAAAGGGACATCCTATTGTCACTTGAGGAGAGGTCAGCCACCAAAGAAGATCCTTCTTGCATGACTTTGTTATTATGATGTGGTAAGACATTGGAAGTTCCTGATAAGACCTTTGTGTGAAAAACAGCCATTGCAGTATCTGCATGTGCATTCGGCCTAATGGAATTGTAATGATGGCTGTTGCCATAGTCCCTAGTAATTTGAACACTACTGAAACTCTGTTTGGGGATGAGATTCAGAATTTGTTGTCGAAGGATCACCACTCTTTCCATTAGAAGTTTTATGGTCATGGAAACTGTGTTGAGATCTGCTCCGATAAAGACGGTGCATTTGGATGGTTGTAAAGCAGATTTGTCCCAGTTTATAATAATCCCCAAATGACTGCAAAGATCTAAGGTTATCTCCCTTGCATGTATGAGTTGATGTTTGGTTGTGGCTGTGAGGACCCAGTCATCTAAATATGGAAACACCTGGAATCATAACCACCTCAGGTGAGCCGTGACTGCTGCCATGCATTTGGTAAACACTCTGGGGGCTGTATTGAGACCAAAGGGCAGAGCTTGAAACTGAAAGTGACTGGCTCCCAGCCAAAAGCACAGATGATCCCTGGATGTTCTGGCCATCTTTATATGGTAGTACGCATCCTGGAGATCTATTGAGCACATCCAATTGTCTTTTCCTAGAAAAGGAAGTATAGATTGTAGCATGATCATCCAAAACTTTGTTTTCTTTACAGATGTGGTCAACCTGGTGGGATCCAAAATTGATCTCCAGTCCCCTGTTTTCTTTTGAACTAAAAAGAACCTTGATTAAGTTTTGGATCCTTTCTGGTCTGCTGGGACTGGTTGGATGACTCTTTTTTCTAGCATCTTTGTAATCTCTGTGGTTGCCTGTTACCTGTGATTGGGTGGAACATCTGGGATTTTTTTCACAGGGTTTGGAGTGGTTGTAAAGGGAATAGTGTATCTTCTAGATATTATGCTTTGTACCCACCGATCTTTTGTAATTTTTAGCCAGGTGTCTGGATACAAAGTTAAGCATCCCCTGACTGCCTCCAGAGATGGACAGGTGGGCCTCCTTTCAGGAGCACTGGTAGGGCTTGCCAAAGAACTTATCCCTGTCACCCTGGTTCTGCAGGCCCCCTCTGCCATGTGGACAGCGTCTCCTATTATTGCCCTCTCCTCTGCATCTAGAGGGGGTTTCGCCACATGTCTCAAAGAAAGCTGCTTGGGCTTTACGGAACCACATTTTTCCACTTTTCTGACCTTTAGTATAAGGTCTGGTAGGAGTGGAAAAATGGACTCCTATGGCAGACAGAGTCTTTCCATCTTGCTCACACCTGGTAAGCATTTCCTTCACTTTTGGACCAAAAATTGATGAACCATCAAGGGGGGTGTTTACAAAGGATGACTTACAGGGCTCTACAAAGGAACATAAGTGCATCCAGGAGTGTCTCCTAAGAACAATTCCTGTACCCCCTGCCTGACTCATTCCATCCGCTGCATATGAAATCAGATGCATGGAAGAGTTTGTAAGGGAATTTAGGCTAGCAAGCTGGGAGGTTACCTTATTTGAGACCCCCACAGCTACCGCACCCTGTAGAGTATCTCCTAACTCTTTAAAGAGATCTCTGTGTAGTCTGGTGAAATGTGTGAGATAGTTCAGGGATCAAAGAGTAAAGGCCACTGAGCTAAACATGCACTTTTCGTATCTGTCCATGATCCTAGAATCTCTATTAGGAGGATGAACAGATGTGGACGTCTCCAATAGCTCCTTCTTAGTGGCCGCCGCTACCACCATAGCATCAATGGGTACTCCTTTGGTAAGGAAAGCCTTGTCCTGAGGTGATGTAATAAATTTATTCAGCCTCCAAGGGACTCGTTTTATGATATCCAGGGACTCCCACGCCTTTCGAGAGAGAAGGTCCATCAACTCATCGAAAGGCGGAGTCACTCAAGAGGTGGAGTGTTGAGACCCGAAAGCCTTCAGGAGTACTGACTCATCATCAGTAGGGTCAAGGGGATTCCAGTCACCCCTTTGTTTTAGGATTTCTAAGATATCACCAAAAGAGATATCTTCAGAGGGGGACCGTGGAGACCCTTCTAACTCATCTAAGTCAGTATCTGATGTGATGGGTACCTGTGGGAAATCCAAATGCTTCCTCTTGGAACTTCTATTCCTGGGAACCTCCTCAGAGGGAGCTTCTGTGGTGGTCCCAGAAGAACCGGGCTCACCCAATGGGGGGACCTGAGACTCCGGGCCTCTATGCTTTTGAGGGATCAGTGAAGCAGAGACAGACACAGGAAATTTAGGGGAGGAGATTGCTGGTACCAATGACATGGGTGCCTGAGAGGACAACACTCTCCTCATGGCATCAAATTCCCCACAGTTCCAGTCAGAAGAGACGTCTGTATCAGTAGAAACAGGCAGTCTCAGTGGGGCCAAAACCGTGGGCTCTGAGCCCAAGGTAGGTGCCGAGCTCACCTGAGCCGAGGCCTCGAGAGGCACAGTCGGCACCAAAAGATCAGTACAACTATCCTCTCCTGACTCGACTGGTGAGTGTCGTCTCCTAGACTCTAAAGTGGGTACTGAAGAGGTCAGAGTAGTCAGAACCAAAAGCCCAATGGGTGTTGGCTCTGACATTTCCACAATCATCGGTTCCAAATACTCCAGCTTTGAAACTTTGGGTCAAATCGGAGGAGGAATTGAAGAAACTTGTTGAGTCTGGGTCGGTTCTGAAGCACTAAGGGTCATACACAACAGAATTTTGGCTAGTGCCTGTGACTGTAGAAGTCTCTGTACCACTCGATCCGCATCCTTATCCGATTGTCTTGAGGATCGGAAAGCAATGGATGATGTCTAAGACTGGAGAATAGGAGATTTTAAAGTGGGAGATAACAGCTCCAAGGCTGGGGACTGGCTCCTACTGATCATAATTAGGCACTGAGGTGGCAATCTTACTAGATTTACTTGTTTTTTAAATCGATGATCCCTTTTTCGGCTCTGACTCCGACAATGAACTTGTAGACACAGTTTCTGGAGACTTAGTAGGCTTGTCCTTGTCTAAGGCTTCTTGAAAGGAAGATTTCAAGAGACCTCTAGTTGTTAGTTTACTCTTACGTTCATGAAGAATGCGACAGCTAAAAGAGATGGCACAATTTTCCTGAAGGTGAAGCTCACCTAAACAATAAACACAGTTTGTATGGCCATCTGTAACTGACATCTTCTGTCCGCATTTTGGGCATTTTTTAAACCCAGGTTTAACTTTTTCAGACATAACTCACTCAACTGAAAATTACCCAAGGCAGAACAAACTCTAGTTCTATATATAACACAGAGCACACAGATAATATCTATATAAGAAAAATAATCCTAATAAAGGAGGGTCTAAGACTATAATAACTATAAAATAACTATGAAACACATCAAACTGTTCCACAACTATTATACAACCCTAATAAAAATTGCAGGGTTGAATAAAAAGAATTTGCAAGTAACAGCAAAGATATATTATTAATGCCCTAATAAAAAAACGGGCTATATATAAAGGATAGGGAACAAGTTATGTAAATCTAACTAACTATTCTAGTTCACTTATAGAAAAAAGGCCTAGAAATAAACGGCCTCAAGAAAAGGAGAAAAAGCACTCTAACTAGCAATGACTAACAAAAGAGAATCAAGTACTCACTGCCTTCTAGAACACCTGGAAAAGAAGTAGCTATCTGTAATCTATCAACTAACAATAAACAGGATTGAAAATATTTTGTTTAGACAAATATCAAAAATTTGACAATACTGGCCAGAGCCATTCAACGAACACCCGATCTGTTGCAGTGGCAAACGAGATCTGAGGGAAGCACTACTGGATCATGGGATAGGGAGTATGATTGAAGACTTTGAGCTTTAGCATTCAGCCGAGTCAGAGCCGAGGATCAGCTCCATCCCCATCAGTGAGAATAAAGGCAAGATAGAACAGCTTCACATCATACATTTATGTTGTTGATCTTAACTGGTCCACCACTACAGAGTTCATCTGGGATGAGCTGTAGACTTCCCTAAGCATCATCTAGGATTTAGGAGGGTTCTCCCAAGCAGGCATGTCTATCTCACACAGAGGATAAAAAGGTGCATCCCCTTGGTTGTTAGTGCACAATATTACAAGAGTGTTGACTGATGTCACCTGAAAATCTCCTCTTTTCCAGGTGTTCTAGAAGGCAGTGAGTACTTGATTCTCAGCCTGCATCTCCTTTATATTTAAATTTTTCTTCCTTTGAACTGCATCCCAGAACCCTTGAACTTTGACGTCTCTTGACTGCACTGCTCAGGCTAGGTCTGATGCATATTTGGCCATTATCTGATTCTGAGGTTATGATTTGAAGGACAACTCGTGATTCAGTTTGACCTAGTTAGCCCACTATTCTTTCTCCTTCAGTGGTTGTGAATATTGACTTTTGGTCCTCTCTAGGTATCACTTAACTTACATCATGTGCATTCTTTCCAGGGGGATCATCAGAATTTTGGAGGCCACAAACCCAGTAATTTAAGGAGTTCCTAGGCTGTAGCCATCTACTGGAAGAAACAAACCAGAAATGTTATTATGTTTGGAAGAAAGTAGGCCATCTAAATGCTGTAATTCAGTATGGAAAAAAAACAATGTAATTTTTTTGGAAGGGAGGAGATTTTAGTTGGAGGATTTTGAAGAGAAAAAAACTCAAGATTAGAAAGCAATCAGTGGTAAACTGCTCAGCCTTTTGTTCCTTCCATGGAATAGTGCCTGAATGAGGTAGTCATTCATGTAGGGTTAAATGCAAGATACTTTGTTTCTGCAGTACACTATTATTGGAGCCATGCACTTTGTAAAAACTCTGGGTGCATTTGCCAGTCCAAAGGGAGACATAATAACAGATTGAAGTATATATCATTGTCCCCCACCAGATCAAGCAGTATTATATATATTTTTGAATCAATGATGCTGGGTCTGTATTAGTTTGCCGGAATGCAGTTTTTGTGAACCGGTATTTGTTGACCTTTATTTAGCAAAAATCACTTCTGCGATTTGCTGATTAGTCCAGGGGCAAAGAAATACATGTCCCACAGCCCAATGGACCCAAATCTTGCTGAATCAAACGCACCCAAGTGGGAGGCTTTGCCCCGACACCACATAACTATATAGACCAACTCCAAGATTGCACTACAGTGGAGAAAAGGGCAAAATTGTGTAGTTGGCCAACTACGTCTTTGCCTTTAGAAAATTCAGCAAATCTCAAAAGTGATTTCCACTGAATAAGGGTTGACGGATACGTGTTCACTGAAAATAAATTTTGGCAAACTAATATAGACCCAATGACCTTGCTTGCAAGCGATTGTATTTAATAGAGCACTCCCTGATGTCATGTGCATAAATAAATGACAGAAATGGATGTGGAAAAATAGCAAGTTTAGACACTGGTGCAAAATATATTGTGTCTCTATTTGGGTAAAGAAATACTTTAATAAATGAATAAAGGACAGAAATCAACAATAAGTATGCATTTGTGGTTTTGCCTATGCTCAAATAATTAAACACACAAAGAAACAAATAAATAAATAGGAAAACAAACAAAATAATAAGTCATGTTAGGTTCAGTTGATATCAGTACAATATGAAGATTAAATTCACCATGCTTGTAATTGAGTATAGCGCTCCCTTCTGCATGTACCCAACCAGGCACTTTACACCAAATGGAGTGGCCCCAGAAGTTTCTCACTAAAAACTACAAAGCATAAGACACATGTCTAAAGGCCCCATCCCTTTAGTCTGTCTCATATTGTTTATTGAGAGGTGACTTAAGTCTAACGTACAAGGCATTCTCTGATCCAACCCTGATGAAAATGTATCATATCTGCAAGAAAAAAATGATATGAAGG
Source organism: Protopterus annectens (assembly GCF_019279795.1). Taxonomy (NCBI): domain Eukaryota; kingdom Metazoa; phylum Chordata; order Ceratodontiformes; family Protopteridae; genus Protopterus; species Protopterus annectens. Next base: position 547,128,256 of record NC_056735.1, read on the forward strand.
TTATTCATTCCATGGACCTGAACCTTATTTGTGACTCCAACATAACTTGATGCAGAGACAGATTCATATCCCAATGGCTACCTCATTTATGGAATAAACATCTCATCTTTGTAAAACAAAGCCTGTCCTTCACTGTCTTTAAAACAAATTTTTATAAATAGTTGGGGAACTGTCCCCCAGGATAATGCCCATGTCCCTTATGGACAAAGGCAGTGTGTAAAATGACTCAAGGCTCCAACGCTCAGAGACCCTCCACCCTGATACTACCCTATACCATATCTGGAGATATAAGATACAATGTTGTCATATCCTCAGTATTATTGGCGAGGCTTGTAAATGCTCTTGTGCCATTAGCCTAGTAATCACCTATGAACCTATGAATAGTCAAGTTGTTTAACATAAAGAAAACAAAAAAAATGTGTGCATAATATATCAAATATTTAAGGTAATATACTGAAAAAAAACAATGCCCTTAATCTAAAAAGCAATGGCATTTCCGCTGCATTATATGCTCACTTTTCTTCATTCTCTAAGGCAATGAATTTTCTACTACCTACCAGCTGCCAGTAAGAAAGTGCAGAAATTGCACACTTCTAAAACTGCAGTTAATGGGTCAACTGCATTGTCACGTGGCAGCTGATATCACTGCTGCATCAGCTGTTCAGTTTTGATTATCTAGGAAGCTAATTATATGCAGGGTCATTGACTCTTAGTCAACAATTGCTGCTTGTTGAGGTGTGAGATAACTATAAATGCTTTGATACGTTATTAAGAAATAAATCCAAAAGGCAAGGATGTAAAGTGATACCAGGGAGCACTTCACTTTGAATTATGGAAATCACTTGCAATTGTTTCTAATGGGTTTGGAATGAGTGCTATCCTTGAGATCCAGGGTAATTATCAAGTCTGGAGGAAATAGGAGGGGTAAGAGGACTTGTAGTGTCTACATACTGAATAGTGAAACACTGACATAGTTATTTATCATTGACAAGTCCAGTGTGGACCTCCATGGGCCTTTATTTGTAGGTTCTTGGAGCAGATTTAAGAAGTATCTCATGTGCTGAACATGTTTTGTTTACAGTTTGATGTCTCAAGAATGTAATTTTTCTGTGGAATGTGTGTCTGTGTGTGTGTGTGGGGGGGGGGGGGTAGACAAATGCATTTGTTCCCCTAGTGGGGGTAGAGTGTCTGATATTTATGATTTTCTTAGTGGCTAAAGTTTGTAACTCTGAGATATAAACTGCAGCACTCTGTAGTCTTTTGTGATGCTTTCTCAGTTTCTTATGCACTAGGTTACTAGCTGCCTGGTAGATCATGCAAGGTGGCATGCACCCATAGACTTGGTGGTGTGCAATAAAATTCCTCATATTTTTGCTTATGAAGTAAATTGAAGGTCTTGTCATTTTCCATATGAAACATTGGCTATCAGTTGGATGATAAGACATAGAGAAGATAAGCAAATAGTTGACATTTAAGAAAGTAAGATAAAAGCAGGAGCTCACAGTTTGTTTCCAAAAAACTTAACTGAATTATTTTAGGCTTGAAGGAGTCTTTTTATAAGATTTATGTTTCATTCAGGTCCTGATCTTAGTGGTGTTAGACAATATCCCTTTCTGTATGTACCTTTATTCCCTGCTTGGCTTAGCTGCGTATCTGTTCTGTAGCCCTCACACATGCTGTTTTGAGGTGCTGACATTCTTCTCCTTCAACTCCACCTATTTCCTCTTGCTGTTGATGTGCTAGAGTTTTGAGTAATTCCTTTAGTTGTTGTCCTTTCTCTCCATTCAACTTCCAGGCTGTCAGCTTATTCTCTGTTGACCTTAGAGCCTACACTGACCCCTGATTCCAGCTGATTATGGCAACCAGTGCTTTATCTTGTGGGCCGACTGTTTCAGTGGGCATGACTTTGCAAGCACTGATTCTATCCCACTGTCCTTAGTGTAGCAGGAGGAAATCTACATATGTTACATGTTGGCCACGCGTGTATGTGATCATGTGACTGTCTCTCTTGATGAACCATGAGCTGGTCACCATCAAGCCATTTGACAAGCAGAAGTTTAGAATGGCCTCTACTTCTTTATTCCTGTTGCCCCTCTCATGTAGAACTAGGCAGTCCTTGTATCTTCTGTTATCCCGATATGTTCACTCATGTTAGACATTATAGACAACAATTCATGTTGTCCTGCTTTATCTTGTATGCTCTGCAACTGTTGTCTGAATGCACTCTTTTCCCCACAGTCTGAACTTTGCTGTGGGGCATATACTGAGATTATGAACACTGCCCTATAATTACACTGGAAAATTATTGTGATGAGTCTGTTTGTAATTCTAATGGCATCCATCTCTGTCTTCTGAAGCTTCTCCATCACAACACTTCCCACAACATTTACTTTCTGTCCTCCTCCTAAGTAGTAGACTCTGGACCCCAATCCAAGTGTCTTTGCTGCACTGCCCTTCCATCTTGTCTCCTAGATTCATTTAATGTCTAGACTCATCCAGTTGAAAACACACAAACACAGTGAGAATGAGACGGAGTAGTACGAAAAAATAAATCCAACTATTTTATTAGCGCTTTCGGAGCGGACAATACCTCTCCTTCTTCAGATCTCACTTCACATTCTCGCTGTGTTGTGCAGGCACATCCAGTTCTTAGCTCCATCCTATCAGTGAAGCTACACCGACTGTAGAAATTCTTAGTTTATATTTTCCAGGTTGATTACATCCAGCTTTCACTCAACAGAGATATCACAGGTAGTCCAAGCTTATTGACCTAGAACTACAAGCCTTTATTGCAGGCAAACACTGGCCAAAAGGGACATATATAACATTCCCATCATTAGCATGAGTCCCTGCTGTAAGTCAAAGTTAGCCAGGTCCTAAAATGCAAACCCCCATGTCCATTTGGCTACTTCAGCCAACACAGCCAAATCAGCTAGAGCAATATTTTACATTGTCATGTGGCTAGCCCTGGCATGGCATGCCAACTGTCATCTGTCCTGTCCTATTTTGAGGATACAGCTCACCACAGTAGATGCCCACAGCAGTTGGTCTGGACAACTCTTCCCCTGATATGGCAGCAGTTAGACTTTGTGATGATGCCCACAGCTCTGTTCATGATTGAGTCTGAGAAAGAAACACTCAGCATGTTTTTGAGAGGTGGGAGCAACCCCAGAGAGACACAGCTAGAACATGCAAACTCCATACAGGCATTAGCTGGAGGTCAGGATTCAACCTTGTATCTTGCGCATTGGAGGAGAAGACCTTAACCATTGTGCCAATTTCTTATTCTCCATGGAAAATGATTAGCAAGAAATTTAACTATGCTTTCTTCAGCTGCCACAGGAGTCTTTCTCACTTATCACAGTCATGAGCATGCACAAGCCAAGCCAAGGGATTTGTAAGTAGATGTCAATTACCTGTATCGCCTTTGTTTCTTATTTGTAACAAAACAGGGCAAATGAAAGCATCTGGATTCCTCCTTTATGTAGTCTCATGGCTTTTAATTAAAATGTTACTCCAATATGTACTACCAACGCAAAATTTTACCTCCTTCTGGCACATTGATTGACGCTAGAATGCATGCATCATGCAAGTGAAATTTAATCATCCTTTATCAGAAAATATTCATATCTATCTATATGTCTCTGCCTCTACCATATCTATATAGTTATATATTTATCTGTATATAACACACAAAAAAAAATGTAAGTTTTCTTATAACTATAACAACTATAACTAACTATAGTTTAACGGTCATACAGTGATCAAACATGAAAAAAAATCAGAATTTCAGAAATTCAGAATATGCAACTAACTGTCAAGGAAAAAACACATAAGAAAATGCAGTTTTCTAAAATAAGCACTATGTGATGCAATTCTATTTAACAAGTAAATAAAAAAAGCAATACAATAATTATTTAACTGTATAGCTTGCATGCATTTACATAGCAATAAGATAACAAAAAAGAAACAGCAAAGTGGTAAAACAGAATAATTATAAAAACAAGATACATTTATTCCTTACCTCAAGAAGTTAGCTAACCTGTGTTGATTATTTTGTTTCTTTTCACTTATCCTGAGAGCAGTGAGTCACCAAAGAATCAGAAACAATTTAATATTAACACAAACAACACCTAAAGCCCCAACACGCACGCAAACACACACACACACACACATGCACACACGTAGACGTGCACACACACACACACACACACATAATGTGCACACTCATACACAGTCACACACACAGATACTCATACACAAACAATGATAATAGCTAGCCACTGTTAGTTGAAATGTGATTCAAAACCAGCAGGTACTGCAGAATTACTTTTCAAAACAATCAGAAAAAAAGATTTTGAATTAAAAAAGTCATTGCTTAAACAATACAAACATTATTTGTACATATCAGGTATCCCTGAAATATACATCAAATCATTGGGATAAAATAATATTTCATATTAATATGGAAGAACCACTATTATATCTGATAAATGAAGCAGCCTGTCAGAATTATTGAATGCAGCCTGTAAATGTACTACCCTAAACCATTTCTTAATGATTTTAACAGTCAAACTGATTTTTCGATCACAGCATCTGTGTGTAGAGTAGTTGAAATGCTGTTTCCATCCCAAAGCTGACAAATGAATAAAGGGGAATCAAATCTTGGTTTTCTTCCTGCATATGATAAAATTACAGAAGGAATCTTGGAAAACTGTAAAATTAATATCCAAGAGTTGGTGGTATCACAGACAAGGAATGGGTTGATTTACAGGATGATTGCAACCCACGTAGGGAATTTACTGTCGACAGGTTTTGATGATGCTGTTATAAATGAAAAGTGCTCACAAATCTGAATGCAAGTACGAGCTGTAATGGATGAGAACTCATAATCAGTATTAGTAACATAAAGCTTTTTACCTGGAAGTCTGAAACCGTCTTCCAGAAATAATTATGTAATGACATGGGATGAAGCACATTATTACTGATGGTTAAGTGAGCCATTTGTAGAGATGCTTCTTCATTTCAGGACATAAATCATGAACTGACTGCTAGGTCTAAAGGTCTATTGAAGGACAATATCTTATCTCAGAAGACAATTTGTTCTAATGAACCTAATGTTAGAAAAGTTTCTTCTTCATCACACATTGAAAGGATTCTTTTTATTATTTTTCATAACTGCAGCACAAAATAATCATTGGTAAATGTTCCAGACCAACACGTATCATCAGTATTTATAATAAGGCAGAATAAAATATACATAATATACTGAAAAAAAAAACTAAGCAGTGTCTGGCAAAGGGGAGCACAAAATAACAGACTGAGAAGAATAACAGTGACTTTCTGCCAGCAAATTATAGGTGGATTTTTATGACAGCTAGGGGACAGATAGAATCAATTCTCTGAAACACCAGAGAAAAAAAAACTGTGTTAACCTTTTACCCATAACATGCCCACAAATACTGCTGAATTAGTTAAAGACTGTGAATAAATCTTAAGACAGGAAAATAAGTTGTGAAATATATGAGAAAAATAAAAATATTAGTCCTGAGACACAGGAACAATCAGATTATGCACAACAAACTAAAAATAAAAATGCCAACATGGAAGGTAAACCAGCTTTTCTTTAACTATTTAATAAAAACAATTGGAATGATTATTCAAAGTCATGGCTGTCTAATTTAGATGACCAAATTATATGTATTATTTTTGTTTTCTGGCATTAGTTGAAGTCATGATTACTTTCAAAGTAAACTATGCACGTGTATAATGCATACCTGTTTAGAAGGTTACCCATTCCCCATTTTAATATGACAGATTGATTGAAAAAATTCTGTATTAAGTATTAACAACAAAAAGTACAGAAAATTAAAGAGTATGCCAGATATTCCAAGACAAAATATTACCTAAAATAATCTCTAATACTTGGTAATAAGATTTTTTTTCAGAAAATTATTTTGAGCAAGAAGGAGACTCACTGTATGTGACTTACTGACTTTAATATTGGAGATATTTATATTTAAATATACCATGCATGCATATGTGACTTATTGACTTTAATATTGGAGAATATCTGTATTTAAATAGAACATCCATGCGTATGTGACTTACTGCCTTTAATATTGGAGAATATCTGTATTTAAATAGAACATGCATGCATATGTGACATACTGACTTTAATATTGGAGAATATCTGTATTTAAATAGAACATGCATGCATATGTGACTTACTGACTTTAATATTGGAGAATATCTGTATTTGCTGCTGCGGTAGCGTTGTCGCCTCATAGCAAGACGTTGTCCCGTTCGATTCTCAGCTAAAGCGTCTTCTGTGTGGAGGCATACCTGAATGGGATGTGCCTTCATTAAAGGTTTTGCATCAGGGCTGGTAACCCGGTGCATAAAAATCCACTACCAATCATTAGTGGACCGGAGATCCGCTGTGGCGACCCCTAATCGGGAAAAGCCGAAAGACACAAACAAATCTGTATTTAAATAGAACAGGCATGCATATGTGACTTACTGACTTTAATATTGGAGAATATCTGCATTTAAATAGAACATGCATGCGTGTGTGACTTACTGACTTTAATATTGGAGAATATCTGTATTTAAATAGAACATGCATGCGTATGTGACTTACGGACTTTAATATTTCAGAATATCTGTATTTAAATAGAACATGCATGCATATGTGACTTATTGACTTTAATATTGGAGAATATCTGTATTTAAATAGAACACGCATGCATATGTGATTTACTGACTTTAATATTGGAGAATATCTATATTTAATTAGAACATGCATATGTGACTTACTGATTTTAATATATGAGAATATCTGTATTTAAATAGAACATGCATGCATATGTGACTTACTTTAATAATGGAGAATATCTGTATTTAAATAGAACATGCATGCATATGTGACTTACTGACTTTAATATTGGAGAATATATGTATTTAAATAGAACATGCATGCATATGTGACTTACTGACTTTAATATTGGAGAATATGTGTATTTAAATAGAACATGCATGCGTATGTGACTTACTGACTTTAATAATGGAGAATATCTGTATTTAAATAGAACATGCATGCATATGTGACTTACTGACTTTAATATTGGAGAATATCTGTATTTAAATAGAACATGCATGCGTATGTGACTTACTGACTTTAATATTGGGGAATATCTGTATTTAAATAGAACATGCATGCGTATGTGACTTACTGACTTTAATATTGGAGAATATCTGTATTTAAATAGAACATGCATGCTTATGTGACTTACTGACTTTAATATTGGAGAATATCTGTATGTAAATAGAAAATGCATGCATATGTGACTTACTGACTTTAATATTGGAGAATATCTGTATTTAAATAGAACATGCGTGCGTATGTGACTTACTGACTTTAATAATGGAGAATATCTGTATTTAAATAGAACATGCATGCATATGTGACTTACTGACTTTAATATTGGAGAATATCTGTATTTAAATAGAACATGCATGCGTATGTGACTTACTGACTTTAATATTGGGGAATATCTGTATTTAAATAGAACAGGCATGTGTATGTGACTTACTGACTTTAATATTGGAGAATATCTGTATTTAACTAGAACGTGCATGCGTATGTGACTTACTGACTTTAATATTGGAGAATATCTGTATTTAAATAGAACATGCATGCGTATGTGACTTACTGACTTTAATATTGGAGAATATCTGTATTTAAATAGAACATGCATGCATATGTGACTTACTGACTTTAATATTGGAGAATATCTGTATTTAAATAGAACATGCATGCATATGTGAATTATTGACTTTAATATTGGAGAATATCTGTATTTAAATAGAACACGCATGCATATGTGACTTACTGACTTTAATATTGGAGAATATCTGTATTTAAATAGAACATGCATGCATGTGTGACTTATTGACTTTAATATTGGAGAATATCTGTATTTAAATAGAACATGCATGCGTATGTGACTTACTGACTTTAATATTGGAGAATATCTGTATTTAAATAGAACATGCATGCATATGTGACTTATTGACTTTAATATTGGAGAATATCTGTATTTAAATAGAACACGCATGCATATGTGACTTACTGACTTTAATATTGGAGAATATCTGTATTTAACTAGGACATGCATGCGTATGTGACTTACTGACTTTAATATTGGAGAATATCTGTATTTAAATAGAACTTGCACGAGTACCTGCAGTGATGCCTGTTTAGTTGGTCTAAGAGTGAGAAGAGGTTTTTCTTTAAAACAATTTACATATAACACAATATTATAAGATTCAAGAAAGCTTTTCTAAATACAAGCTGACATGATGTGCTAAGTATGTATTGTAAAATTATCATAGGATAATGGGAGTTAATAAGGAGCGTTTGCAAACAGTTGTGAACAATATGAGATATCTTCCAGGTTTATATTAATAATTCAAAAATGGAGTATGATACTGTCATGTTAAGGATGGTGTATGCAAACACTAGATGTTAGTTAAATAAATAACATTAATATGTGGTGGGCTATGTGAAGACAGACATTCAGAGATTTAAATGGTGCTTTGGTAAAATGGTTATGACTGCATTTTCCATAACTGCATCAATTGTATAAATAGATGTATACCTTAGATGCAGTCAAACAATTATCCTGAGTAGATATATTTAAATCTAAATAGTCAACCTTGAAGATCCGTTATCTCTGAGAAATTAAATGTAAAACACAAACACAATGTGTGCCTGTCTAAATTTATGTTCTGCAGTGTACTCTAGTGACAAGTTTATAAGTACAAACTGTACCATAAAGAGAACTACATACTGTTAGTATAGATAGGTTATAAAACATTATTTTCATAAAACTTTTAATACCCATGAGACTAACAGTACAAGTTTACGCAAAATACTGAACCTACACTGTTAGCAACTGCCGGGACCCCTAAATATGCCAAGATTCTGAAGACTATACCCAGGAAATCCTCAGCAACATTCTAGGAAGTCATAAACTCAATAAAATAAGAATGTCAGAAGTAGTGGATATAGTAACAGAAATAGAAAAAATAAAATTGGGATGTTTAGAAAAGGGTATGAGCAAATTACATAGAAAAAAAGGAACTGTGGGAACAATAAATGCAGAGGAGGAACAAGGTTTAAAAAAGGCACAGTTTGAATGAACTATATAATGTTTGACTGACAATGACTGGATAGCTTAAGCGATTTATAATGTTTGCAACTAAAATGATGTACATATGGTTTGTTTTAATTTATATAAATGTATGATTGCTTATGCCATACATGATAATTAAATAAAGTTGTTTCTTGTTTAAACAAATAAAATGTCAGCTCATACGCAAATTGTATTGCATAGATATCTGAAAGATCACATTAGAGCCAACATGCAAAATCACTGTACCATAACAGCAAAGACAGTCCACCTCAAGAAGCCATCCTAGATTAACAGCAAATCAAGTCAATTTCAAAGTACATACTCAGACATTGTTACTTGGCACCCCATAAATATAGCAATTGTTGACTCTGCTATAAGTCAGTTATAAGTTAAACAGGCACGTACCTCACTTAAGCTTACAGAGAGCTTTTGACACTGTCCTTCTTGTCTCAGGTCAAAATTAGCGACATCTCAAGTAGGTTATAAAAGATTAATGCCAAGTATGATATTTAATTTTTCATGTTAAAGTGGGCAAGGTATGCAATGCTGAAGTATGTGGAGGGAGTGCTGACCATGCTAGTGGTGAGCATGGGAAAAACATACCTGCTTACCAAACTCTTTCCATCACCTCCTATGCCATCTACATTTAATGATAATATTTTTGACCCTCGATCAGTGGAGGATACACAGTGGATGCAGTAATTTTCCATCTCCGTATTGTTACTTTTAGAACTCTTCAAATTCCAGCATGGAAAGAACTTAAAAAATATATAAATTAAAAAAAAAATCAGAGATGAAGCTGGCTTCCGTAAATGACACAAATCAATTAAATGGGTGATTTATAAACTTCACTACACTAGAAAACTACTGAAACCTGCCTGATTACTTAGGTATGGTTAAAGCATCTGAAATTCATATCACGCATTCTAAAATATATCAATTTCTAATGACGCATATCCAATGGGATATAACATTTAAAACTAAAGCAAAAATAAAAGATGTCCCTCAATCTATTAAACCAGAATGTCAGGGTAAGACTGTAAGCACTTCCAGTTTTTGACCTTTATCCCTTTATCTATTGATGTTGTTGACTACTGAAACAGTGTTCTCTTTGTTTCTTTTATAAATTTTAACCATGCTATTTAGCTGTAATTTGATTAAGTTCTATGTAATAAACATATATCATTGTAATATATGTATGTTTTTGTAAGTCATCATTCATAAGTAAAAATATCTGCATCTACTGCAGCAGACTGCACCGCTATATTCATCAGGTAACAGTCAAAAGCTGTTCAAAATCATACGTGGTCACTACCCTCTGATATGCACTTCAACTAATTTTGAATTTTGTACCTCTTTTTGATGGATGCCATGATGCAATGAAAGTCATATTTCCCTCCCAGCCACTGACTTGCTGCATAGACCACTAGTCACATTTGTGTCTTCTGGATCTGCGATATTTCCATAGCACTCCCTTTACATTGTGTTCATTCACTTGATTACTGGTCATTCCAAGACTGTAATGGAACTGCGAAGGTAATACAACACATCCAAGAATCCAACTGTGATTAAGTAATCATTTATTTATTTTTAATTGATTTGCCATTGATTGTTAGGAAAGCCTGGATGGGCATAAAAACATTTTCAGTCGATGACGGAGGAGAAAAGCTCCATAAAGAGGATATAAAATGCACAAAATAATATAATGTGATTGATACACAATAAAAAGTGATACACAGGACAGTTGACAGGTATTTAGTAGTATAGTGAGTAGATGGTTAGCAAGTATTTGTTATTATTGTGATAGACAAAAAAAAATGGCAAATTGCAAAGCAATACAAAGACAACTGGACAAGTTCTAATAAGAAATATGAAGAATGTGAAAAGCTGATTTCTGAGTATGGTCCAAGACAATGCAGTTGTGCAAACTGAGTGACATAGCATGGATGTGATGTCAGTGAAGTATGAGAGATAGCTTGGTGGCAGATTTTTGACATGACATAAAACTGTAGGTGTAATCTAGGTAGAAGGGCAAGAAGATGGAATTTTAGAACTAGCAACAGTACAAAGGGGGAAGAAAGGGAATTATGTATGTTAATAAGGTGGAGAAGAGAACAGAACGGAATGACAAGTAGCAGGAGGAAAAAAAGATGAGAGAATCCAAGAGAAGTAAACACTAATGAATGAGAAGAGGGCCTTAAATGTAACCAGTTTAGAAGGACAAAAGAGTAACTGCCTTAGGTAATTAGACCAAGATAAATGTGTGAGAGATGAAATGAAAAAAGTAGATGGTATTTTATGTGATGGGAAAGTCTACTGCCTTACTTAAACAGAGGGAATTATTCAAAGAACGAAGGAGAGTGGACATTAGATTAAGAGGTTTCAGTCTCAAGAAATGGTGGATCCATATCATAATAAGACGAAAGAATGGAAGGTAGATGAAAATAGATTTGCAAGTGAAAGGAAATTGGAGTAGGTAATCTTATGTGTTAAGGAGATTCCATAAGTTTAGGAATTTGAGCTAGATAATTTTGTAAGTAATTCACTCCTATGGTCGCTTCATGCTTCATAGATATGCAAGATGGATCACTCATTTTTGCAAATAGAGCAGTGTTACAGATTATGGTATTTGACACCAGAAGTTTGTAACTGAAAATGTAAGGGGCCTAAAAGATCTGAACTGCAAAGAAAAATGATAGGCCTCATCTCTATACTTGGTTTCACGAAGACTTCATTGTGACAGTCTGTGTCTTACTAATATGGCAGTAAGGGACCCAGTAGTCCAAGAACTCTTACACCTAAACAGTTCAATCTGTCTAGTTAACATGAGGGCCAAGAATCTCAATCTACTCTAGGAAATAAATGAGACAAAGAGGAGGGATAGAGTTGTCATGCAAGGTCTATTCCTTCTCTGGGACAAACTTCTTCTTCAAGTTGAGCAATGTGAGGAGCTGGACAACTGGATAGCTGTTTATAAATTCACCCCTAGTATTAGAACTGGCCCTCCTTGAAAAGAGGCAAAGGGTAAATGGCCTCACTGCTCAATTGCCTTGTATCACCTGTGAGCCTGTGATCTGTTACTGTCATGTTACAAAGCAAAGGCATGCAATTAATTAAATGCACTACTTACATACAGACTCAGGCAATTGCTGACTGTGACAAATTGTGAAATAATATTAAAATATTACCCGTCTATCAAAAGCAAGAAAAATGCACAAAACGTAAATTAACTGTACTGGCACTGTAGCACATTCAAAAAATATGTGTGTATGCACGTCTTTATGAGACACAAGTAAAAAAATGCATAATGTTAGCCTTTTTATTAAATGTACAGGACTGTAAGAGAAGTATATAAAGTGGAATATAGTTGTAATGATACTGTGGAAATGTGCTTTTCATCTGTTTGAATGGCCCTCTTCAAAGTCTCTGCACTATGTCACATGATGATTTAGAGACTCTGTCATTGATAGGTTCATAGATTCATAGGAGGTTACTAGACTAGTAGCCCTAGAGCCTTCACAAGCTTAGCCATGTTAATTCCAAGTATCCCTATTCGTTCTTTTTGGATACTTGGAAGAACAAATTTTTTGAACAGAGTGGGTCTGTGATCAAAACCAGCTACCCCTATCTATCAGGGACATGGGTGCCACCCCAGGGGTAAATTTGCGGTCTGCCATCCTATTATCTAGGATGCATTAGAATTGGGTCAGTGAAGAGCTCTGTTTTACATGAATAGGAAAACTATTCCATAGAAGCGGCAGTCACTGGGAGATATTTTTCTGTCTCCACCATGTTCTTTTAAGGTCATAAGGTAGACTGAGATCCCTAGAGTGAATGACTCTTCTGCCATTTGACTTGCAGATGTGCAGCATTTCCATTAGAGCAGGACTGGAGATTGCCCTAGACGCCAGACACAAGTCAACTCTGCAGCCTATAAGATGCAGAGTAAAGTAACAGGCTTTCGTTCTGTCCACTTAGGTCATGGTTTGGAGGCCCTATATTTCTTAGTGAGAAATCTTAGATGGTTCTCCAGCTGCTGCAGGTGTCTGGTGAGGTACACACAAAAGGGTGCATTATACTCTATTAGTGGTCTGATGAGGGTCAAGTACAGTAGTTATAACATCCCTTGACTTGAATGCTATGCCGTTGCTTATGAGGTCTACAACATAGAAGGCTTTTCTTACCACTATGGAAACTTGGTGATCAAAGTTCAGATTGCCATCAACCTGTGTTCCCAAGTCTCACAACGCTGGGTTGGAATTCAAGGGGGTGCTCCCAATATTGTAAATTGTAGGTAATTCCAATAATCATGCATTTTATTGCATTGAGTTTTAGACCATGACTTTGGCATCAGTCATTTGTTTGTTATAGTCCTTCTTGTAATATGTTGATATTGCAGGACTACTCGATGCTTGCTCCCAATATGCAGTCGTCATTGAACCTGGTAAGCCAAATGCCATCTCCTTTGACCTGGACTTCTAAGAAATAGATGCCAAACATTAAGGGGCCCAGCACAGACCCCTACGGTACTCCACTGTTGATGGATCTACTGGTGAAGGTGGAGTCATAGTTTTGACAGAGTCTGTTCTGTCGGTGAGCCAATTGGCTACCATCTAGTAATGTAAGGGTTAATCCCTATCTGAGAGAGTTTCTCAGTGATGTCAGAGTGGAGAACTGTGTCAAAAGTCTTGGCAAGGTTGAGATAAACTGTGTGCACTGTCTTACCGTCATCCATGCCTTTGGTGACATTCTCAACAAAGTTTATCAGGTTTAATAAACATGTTCTACCCTTAATGAAGCCAAACTGGGTTGCATCCAGCATTTGGAGGTCACCCGTGCCCTTATTGATAAGGTCCATGGTAATTTATTCCATGGCCTTGCAGATGACGCTGGTTAGATTTATGGATCTGTAGTTCCCAGGGATCAGTTGATGCCCCCCCCCCCCTTTGTGCAGGGGAATTACTATTGCTGTTCTCCATTCTGCAGGAACATACCCAGTTCTCAAGCTATGATTAAATAGAATGCCAAATGGGTCCATTAGGTCTTATTTTAGATTGTTTAGTAAACAACCTGGGATATTATCTGGTCCCACTGTGACCATGTTTTTTTGGCCTTGGCAAGTGCAAAGATGACCCGTTCTCTAGAGATACTAGGCAGAGGGCTTATATCAAGTATGCTTTGGGATATAGTAGGTGAGGGCAAGGGGGTGAAGTTTGCACTGAATCTGGCAACCAGCAGGTTGGCGATGTCTTTCAGTGTAGTATGAGTGATCTCATCTACAACCAGTTCGGCACATAGCTGGGCATTCCCTTTTAGACTTCAGATATAGTTAAAAATGCCTTATGATTATCCTTGTCTAGGGATGCAACTTTAGTTTTGTAATTTGCTTTAGAAGACTTTACAAGATTTCTAATGTTCTTGTTTAGGCTTCGGAGGGAACTCTTCCTCTGCAGAGTGATATCCCTCTTCCTTTTGGACAACAGTTTCTTCATCTTGTTATATGATCTGTTTATACTTGAAGTCCAACATGGTGACATGTTTTTATGGGAAGACATTAAGGTACAGCCCAATACCATAATATTGGGAGATTTCAGCTACAGATACCAGAAGACACTCACAAGTAGGCAGGTGCAAACGGCCAAAATACCAATCCTGTATTTCAAAAAAATGGCCAGCACCAAAGTGTATAAAGCACACATATGTTTTATTGGATTTAAAGAGGTTTACAGTAGTTCCATCAACATTATACCAGTTTTGGCATCCTGCCTTCTTCAGTGATCACTGAAATGCTGATCATTGGATGGGAAACCACAAATTTACCCCTGGGGTAGCACTGTATAAGCACATACAGGAGTGCATGGACCGTGCCATCCCCAACAAAACCAAGAAGCTATCCTCCAAATATAAGGAAGCCAATCTGGCGGTCCCCTGCCATAAACAAACTCTACAACAGATGAAAGAAACTGTTGCAAAAAAGAGTAAAATCCCATGACTGCAGTTACTCCCTGGTCAGCCTCAGCAAGAAGCTGAGATCCCTCATAAAATTCTCCAAAGCTAGTTATGAAAATAAAATCGCCATGGATTCTAAAGACAACCACAAAGCCTTCTACAGCTATTTCAAGAATCTCAATGGCAACACTCAGATCTGCTTGGAGCTACAGCACAATGGCACTACATTTACCGAACCAACTGATATTGCCAACGTACTGGCAGACAGGTTCAGTGCAAACTTTACCCCCCCTCACCCCCCAAAGGGCCCATCTCCATACCAGAAGATTGCAAAGCCCCTGTAATCACGGATGCACAGGTAAAGACTGCACTCTCCAAAGCCAAGAACACAGCATCCATGGGATGGGATAATATCCCAGGCTGCGTTCTGCACAAACTACAGAACGAACTGGCACCTCACCTAAGTACAATGTTCAGCCATAGCATCACTTCAGGATTTGTGCCCATGGAATGGCATACAGTGATGGTTATCCCACTCCATAAAGGGGGTGCCACCACTGACTCCGGGAACTACTGCGCCTTTAGCCTGATGAGCCTGGTCTGCAAGGCCATGGAATGCATCATACTGGAGCTTATAAACAAAGATATAGATAACCTCCAAGCTCTGGACCCCACTCAGTTTGGGTTTGTAAATGATAGATCATGCCTCCTAAACCTGATTGACTTCTTTGAAGCAGTCACCAGAGCCGTAAACGAGGGTAAGGTGGTGCACACAGCCTATCTTGACCTCACCAAGTCTTTCAACACCATCCCACTCTCTGATATTATAGATAAACTCACTGGACTAGGCATAAATCCATATATCACAAGATGAGTGGCCAACTGGCTCAATGACAGAACCCACACAGTGAAAGTAGCCAACATCAAATCCGAATTTAGATCGGTGACAAGCGGAGTAACACAGGGTCCAGTCCTGGGTCCTCTCCTGTTCAGTATCTACTTCTTTGAAGTCCAGGCTAATACAGCTGGTCTCTAGCTAATGAAAATTGTAGATGGCTGCAAACTAGGAGCCATAATAGATTTGCCTAAGGGTGTGGACATTCTACAAAGAGGCCTCACTGAGACTGATGCTTGGTGTCAATGTCATGGTCTAAAGCTCAATGCCAAGATGTACATTGCCATCCCCTTTGGGAAAAACACTGTACCATGAACTACCACATAGGTGGAAGCCTACTAAACACCGAAAGAGTGATAAGAGACCTTGGGACACAGGTGGACAGTAGTCTCTCCTTTGATAATCATATTGCCACAGTAGTCAGGAAATCCTTCTACGTGGTACACCTCATCATAAAGGGGTTCTCCTCCAGAAAAAGAAAGGTCATCGTTCCTCTCTACGCATCCCTCACCATACCCATTATAGAGTACAATGCCCCATTTGGCGTGCACTTTTCAAGACATCTGCAACAACTAGAAAGGCCACAGAAATACCTCACTAGGAGGATTACCGGCCTCAAACAGATGCTATATGCAGACCATCTCAAACTCCAGCTCTACTCCATTGCATATTGCCTACTCAGAGGTGACCTCTGCCTAACATACAAAGCCATTTCTAACCTAGATCTGATGGACATGCTACACTTAAAGAAATCCCAATCACTACAAGCTACATGCTCCAGGGACCTAAACCTTTTCACCGCAATAAACAGAACATGCTGAAGGGATAGATTCCTGTCCCAGAGACTTCCCATGCTCTGGAACAGGCTACCCATTCATGTCAAGCAGAGCTCCTCATTAGCCCTCTTTAAGAAAAATCATAACAATTGGATGGGAAGCAGGAAATTCACCCCCGGGGATCACTGCTGTGGTGCTGCTCGAGAGGGGCACAGGAAAATATTTTTTTTGGGTAGCGAAAGCCAGGGAACCTTGTTTGGCTAGGCTTATATAGGCCCTAGGACTGATAGCCTAGTACATACCTATGATCCTATGAACCAGTCAGGTACATCAGAATATATACAGTCAATTAACTGCTTGTACAGGGCATATGCATACACTTCTCCATAGTGATCATTGATGCCTGTGATTACGGATGGTATGAAGCTTTTTATACCATCACATATTAGGCTGTAGTTAGCTTTGGTAAAGTTTTTTATAATATTTGTTCCTGTGAGGGTGTCAGTTCCAGTAGTTACTTCAAACAAGACTGATTTGGGGTCTGACCTAACCATGGAGGGGATCACAGTAACCCCTCCGTGTTGGTGACTACTATGTGCAGAATATTAGAGGCCCTAGTGGGGGTGCAGGCTATCTGTTCCAAAACATTTGTGTTAACAAAGTCCAGGGACCTCTGGGCGAGTGTGTTTTCACTCTTGTATGTTCCCCAGTCCATGGAAGGATAGTTTAAATCTCCCATGACTAAGGTGTTGAGATGTATGATGAGGGATTCCAGTAAATCAAGGTAGGCAGTGTGCTTATCCTGGTTCATGGTGGGGGATCTATAGCTAGCAATAATGTGGTATGGTACTTTCCCAACAGTTAATTGGACATGAAGTAGTGTCATGTTGTTTGACCAGTCTCAAAGTGTGTTTGGTTTTAATGAAGATGGGGCCTGAATATGTGGAAGGCATTGTAGCCTTGCACAGCTGGGCTGCTCTCAGTGACACTGAACCATGTCTCAGTAACTGCACAGGTGTCGGCATCCTCCAATGTGAGGAGTGCTTCCAGGGAGTGCAGCTGCATGTTTAAACTCTTAGCTTTAAGCAGCACGACCCTAAGTTTGTTTCAGTTAGATTTTATTATGTTGAAAAATTTGTTGTTTTGACATTGCCTAAAAAGACATTTTGGGGGAGGCAGTATCCAAATCCTAGGGGAACATGTTAAGACCATCTCTGGCAGAGCAGCGAGGTCTGTCTACCATATCCTCCCAGAGTAGGATACTGCTTAGGGCTAGGGACATACTTGTCTTGGACACATAATCAGAGAGTTCCATCATGTCTCTTTTCATATAGCCTAGAGAGGTATGTCTGAAGTCATTCACTCCAACATGGACTACAACAGAGTCATAAAGGTACTTGTTGAGTGACTTGACTGCATGAGTGATTTGTTGGAATCTGGCACTTGATAGGTAGCTGACTGTGACCTTCTTCTTGTCCAGTCTGTTGACGGGTCATCTGTGTGTCTCACTATGGAGTCACGTATGACCAAGATATTTGATATCTTTTGCTTTAGGGGCTTATTTGTTGAGACTGGGGTGTGTGTTGATACGTGTAGTGGGTTTTATTTGCTTAGTGGTGAGTATGGATGCTGTGCATTTGGGAGGTCTCTGTTCTTTTGATAGGCTTTCAGTGATTACCTCCACATATGTGGGTTTATGTGTCATAACCCTATTTTGTGTGAGAGGTGATGTGTGTGTGGTGACAACCTGTTTGATGTCTAGTTTGTTTTTACTTGAGAGAATTGACTCCAATACTACAGTGTATTTGCATCTCTCACATAGGATGCTAGGTTGCTTTAGGAGTGAATGGTTGTCAGTATACATGAAGCATTTGCTACATTACCTCAAGATGCCCATATCAATCTTGCTGGCAGGAGAAATAATGGAAACTGCCCATCCATTGTGCCGGGATTTTTCTGAATGTGGTATATGGAAAGGAAATGGGCTTGCTGGATGTAGTTTCAAACAGTAAAAATGAAGCAGTAATTCAATTACATACAGTAATTCAATTACATACATTTAACAAAGTGCAGTGCTGGCTTAAAATATACTTATATTTCAATTTTTTTTTCAGTGGATAATTTATCATGAACATAATTTAATTCTGAATCCTACCTTCCCCCATGGACATGTAACCTCAGAAATAGGAAGCCATCTACTGAATTCAAGGAAAAACACACGCCAACACATACACTTATTTCTCACAGACCTCATACATCCCTAGACGCCATTTCCACCACTGCACACACTAATTCATCTCATCTCACTCCCGTTTGGATCTGTAATCACTCCTGTTTACTGCCGTTTATGTTTACTCCATAAACAACCACAGCTTTCAATGTGTCGCTCTAAAATGCACGCATTATAGATACTGGCTCAGTAGTTAGCTTATCTAATCGTCCTAAACCCTGCATTTATTTCATTATAGATACTGGCTCCGTAGTTAGCTTATCTAATCGTCCTAAACCCTGCATTTATTTCATTATAGATACTGGCTCCGTAGTTAGCTTATCTAATCGTCCTAAACCCTGCATTTATTTCATTATAGATACTGGCTCTGTAGTTAACTTATCTAATCGTCCTAAACCCTGCATTTATTTCATTATAGATACTGGCTCCGTAGTTAACTTATCTAATCGTCCTAAACCCTGCATTTATTTCATTATAGATACTGGCTCAGTAGTTAGCTTATCTAATCGTCCTAAACCCTGCATTTATTTCATTATAGATACTGGCTCAGTAGTTTGCTTATCTAATCGTCCTAAACCCTGCATTTATTTCATTATAGATACTGGCTCCGTAGTTAGCTTATCTAATCGTCCTAAACCCTGCATTTATTTCATTATAGATACTGGCTCAGTAGTTAGCTTATCTAATCGTCCTAAACCCTGCATTTATTTCATTATAGATACTGGCTCAGTAGTTTGCTTATCTAATCATCCTAAACCCTGCATTTATTTCATTATAGATACTGGCTCAGTAGTTTGCTTATCTAATCGTCCTAAACCCTGCATTTATTTCATTATAGATACTGGCTCCATAGTTAGCTTATCTAATCGTCCTAAACCCTGCATTTATTTCATTATAGATACTGGCTAAGTAGTTAGCTTATCTAATCGTCCTAAACCCTGCATTTATTTCATTATAGATACTGGCTCAGTAGTTAGCTTATCTAATTGTCATAAACCCTGCATTTATTTTTCAATTCCTCCTAGATAGCTTTGCCAGAATAAATTAAACTCTTGAATGTTCAATGGATCTAGGTAGCGCACCTTTGAAACTGTAAAGCGTCTCGAACTGTAAAGTGCCTAGAAATGAGCGGCATTGTACTGTAGTGTAGACAAACTTCTTGCCATTGCTGCATGCTGACTGTAAACACCTTATTGCCTATAAATGATATTCATTCTGCCTGTCTACACCAAACGTTAGAGTATTTAGCATTGTTATCCTCTTTTCAGCTACATATTGTGTGACTTAAGTATTCTTTTTGTTCCATCTGCTTATTCTGTGTTTTAAGCATTGTTTCCCTTCATTCAACTGCATATTGTGCTTTTTAACCTGCTGTATACCTTTAATCTTTTTCCTGCTTTGAACTGCTCTCCTTCCTTCTATTACATCCTATTTTCGACAGCCTAGCCCCTTCCCGTCCCTCTACATATCCTTTTCTCCTGCTTCTTATCTTACATCTCTATAACACTGTTCCTCACATCTTTCTTCTAGTTGTTGCTCTTGTTTTATCTCTTGAATAACTACAACAAACTCTCTCTCTATTTCTCTCCTTACAGCTTAATCCTACTCATCTCTCTCAGGTGTTTCCCTGTGTTATTTTAACAGCATCTGAACTGGGAAGACTGTGTGGGACTAGCCAAATTACTGGGCATCAGCAGCGCAGTTGTTATAGCCTGCCTACCCCTACAACTCCAACAGTGTGTACGTGTTTTACCATGTACTGTTTTTAGCTGTTGTTAAATAGTAAGATTTAGCTGTTCCAGTGTTACCTGAGGAGTTACACTAGCAGCCAACTGTAGTCCATATCTCCCCTTGGGTCTACTTTATGCGCTCAAAACACAAAAAACCCGAATCCAAATAGTGTGGCACATAAAGAGTGAAATGCGAATACATCGAATGCACTAAAGAGTGAAATTTAAAACCTCGAATCATCATAGTCGGCCAACCCACTACCTGCAACACACTACCTTCCCAAACAAAATAAAAAAAACACATACATACACTAATCAAAACCCTACTTCTAACCCTAAATTAAAACACCAAAACCCGACCGCTAACCCTACACTAACCCCACATACACAACTATTTGTGCCCTATCCTTAACCCCTCCTTAACCCAAACCCTAAGGTCCATAACTACCACACACTTCCTCTATGAAGCTATACCCAAACAAACTAAATATTCCACACACATACACTTAACAAAACCCTACACTAAACCTTACATAAGTTACCTACGTAAAACCTTACATACACTACCTACCTATGCACTTACCTTAATGCCTCCCTAACCCTAAGGTCCATAACTATCGCACACTTACCTTATGGAGCTATACTACAGATGGGCCAACTATGCAAATTCAATATTTGCACTTTCGCGGTTTCATTCGTTCAGCATATTCGTGGTTAGCTCTTTAATTATCACGCTATTCGGATTCGAGTTTTTCAGCTTTCGAGCGCTTAAAGTAGACCCTCTCCCCTCTCATCTTTCTTTCTCTCTCTCTAACCTTTTTACCTGATAAACTCTTAACTTCTACAGTAGTATCACCACTAGGTGGCAGCATACTCCCATAATTATACAAACATACCCCATACAATCCACACTAATTCCATACCAGCCTTTTTCCGACTTTATCATTTGCCCACACTTAGTTCCACACACTTCTTTACTCCCTTAGCTTTCCTAGTAATTACCTACATGTTGTATACATTGTGCAATTTCTGTATTTGTACTTACCTCTTGACTGTTACAATAACTCCCTGGTCCTGAATGGGTCTGCATTACTGATTACTTTTCTTTGAGTGACTTATCTCTTCCTCAGTTCTGCCCGCTCCGTTCACCCTACGGGCTCACTCCACTCCCCTACCCTGCCCCCAGCACATCTAACTCCATAACTCCACTCCACAACTTCCTATCATAATCAGCACCTCTCTCCCACTAATCACCATCGCTTTCTTCAGCTTGTTTTCTAGTTCCACCCACTTCTCTCCGCTTAACACATCCGTTCACTCTGTAACATCTCTGTCTAGAAACCCTCACACTAACCTCTTTAATCTACGCCTCTCCCATTACTTTCTGTCTCTCTCCTAAATATCCCTCTCACTTAGCTTCACCTACCACCTATCATGCAAACAAAACCTTCACATGCTCTGCTGTCTTTATTCCAGTCTCTCATTCTCTCCTACCAACTCTACCTCACTGATCTCTCACAGTTCTATTATTCTCCTCCCCTTCACACAACTTCAATATATATTAAAAAAGAATCTCCCTCCACAGCCCGAATCTCTTCCCATCTCTATAAACATAATGTATCTTTTCAATTTAAAAGGAAACTCTTCCTTGCTCTCTGTAAACCACTTCCCATACCCATCAAACTAAGCTCCATGGGTGCTAATACCCTAACCTATAACCCCTTAGAACATAGATACCTATCCTTACTCTATTCTAAACTAATCTCCCTCCTCATCCACTCTGGAGATATACATCCTAACCCAGGACCTTCACATAACTTCTCTTCCAAGTCCAAACTCAAATTGTCCACCCCGTCTCCATGAATCTCATCTCTTTGCTACAATTAATGCCAGGAGCCTTTGTAATAAAATACCTGCCTTTCATTCCTGGATCTCCGTCAACAAACCTGATCTTCTCTCTATCACAGAAACCTGGCTAAAGCCACATATAAAAGATACAGAAATAACACCCCCAAACTACAAACTCATAAGAAATGACAGATCGCAAAAGAAAGTTGGAGGAGTAGCCTTACTTTTCTCCTCTTCCTCCTGAGCAGTGACACCCTATACTAAGCACATACTTCTGTTTCACACTGCTGAACTAACTATGGCCCTTCTCAAAGTTAACAACAATAAAAGTTTATAATTTGACACCCTGTACATACCACCAGGCAACCATATCCCTATTGTAGAAGATATTCTCTCCTAGTTCACCACCAACATAAATAATGAGACAATAATCCCAGGAGATGTCAATATTAACTGGTCTTCCATTGACTCATCAATCCCCTCCCAAAGCATTAACTTATATCAATTCACACAGCTAATCAAAACTCCTACTAGACCAAATACAGATAATATTACAGGTAGCATCCTCGACTGGAAACCCTTCTCCCACACAAACTGAATTTCTGATAGAGGCACTCTCCCTGACTCCCTTTGTGACCATCTACCTGCCTCCACACACCATTCCCCTCCCCCATCCTTCTTCAGCATAAATATATTACAACCTGCACCATAAAAGACTTCAATGCCCAAATCTTCTCCAGTGCCTTAAAACAGATAAACTGGAACCCTCTAAAGTCCCTTCCTTTGGACGCCACTGTCTCACACTTCAGTACAGTTTTCTCTGATCTACTTAACTGCAGAACCAGAAGACTCAAATCCAAAACAGCCCCCTGGCTAACTAAAGAGACAAAAATCATTATGCATCTCTGAGACAAAACCTGGAAATACTATCAAAAATTCAAAACTTCCAACTCTCTTGCTGAATACAAGCAACTGCGAAATCAAGTAAAAAAACAAATAGCCATTGACCGTAAATCCTACTATCTTAAACTTCAAAACAGCCATAAAACCAACCCAAAAAAAATCTGGAGTAGCATCACATCAATTATCTCTGCAGGCAAGAAAGAAAATCCCTGCCCTGACCCAGACTCTCCTGACCTTCTCCTAGCTACCCAATTCAACTCCTTTTTCATTGATTCCATAGCGAAACTTACCTCATCTTTCCCAAAGAATATCTCCTCAAATATATCCAAAACCATGGCTTCAACCTCCAATAACTTTCAGTCCTCTCCTTTCACTCTCAAGTCCATTCCTACCCACACTATAAAAATCTCGTACTAAAATTAAAACCTTGTTCTAATGCCCCAGATAACATTCCATCCAACATTCTCAAACTAGCTGCTGATGGCATAGCCCTCCCCATCATCATCCTAATTAATCGCTTCATCCAAGAGTCCTATGTACCATTCCTCTGGTAAAAAAGCCTTCATCATCCTCCTCCACAAAGGAAGTAACAACTTTTCAATCTCCAACTTTTGCCCAATAGCTATCCTGTCCCCTGTCTCCAGGATTCACAAAAATGTATCCACCTGCAACTTTTACCCTACCTACCTGGCAACCAATTATTGACTCCAAAACAACATGGGTTTAGACCAGGACATAGCACCACCACTACCCTCTTTTCCTACCTTGAAATTATCATCTCTGCTCAAGACTCTGGCGACATAGTTTCTACCCTACTCTTCGACTTATCCAAGGCCTTCGATACTCTCTCTCTCATAAGCTCCTCCTTTTTAAGCTCTTTTATCTTAACCTTTCCTCTTCTATCAACTAGTTCACCAGCTATCTTTCAGCCAGGGAGTAAGCTGTAAAATGGAACAACTGTACTTCTTCTTTCCTTCACACCCCAACAGGTGTTTCTCAAGGCTCTATATTGGGTCCTTTACTATTCAATATTTTTATTAATGACTTCCACCAAAAAATCTCCGATGCTAAACTCGTCCAATATGCAGATGACTCTACTATCATCTGCTCCGCCAAAACTCTCCCCAAATTAATAAACCTTACTCAAGAGACCTTCTCCTCCACTGAGTCCTGGATGCTTGACAACCATCTAGCTCTTAATGCCTCCAAATCCAAAATAACGATTTTTTTCCCCTTTTAGACACATAGCTATTGACAAAGCATCCTTCTCTATACTCAGTCAAAACAAGACCTCTATTGAAATAGCTCCACATGCAAAACTTCTGGGCGTTCTTAATTATGACCAGCTAAAATTTGACATCCATCTACAAACCAATATAAAAAAAAACATCAAAAGCTCGGAATGCTTTATCGTCACAGACGCTACCTCTGTCTTTCATCCAACTTCTATCCACCACCTACCTCATTCCCTTCCTTCTTTATGGAGCCCCACTACTCACTAATCTCCAATCAACACTGAAATCTAAATTATTTTCATGCTGTAATACAATTTCTAAGTTTGCCACAGGATCCAAATCCTCCACTCATCATTGCAAGTCCGTCCATGACCTAAACTGGCTGGAACTCCCAAACTACCTAACTTTCATTCAGCTAACAACAGCACGCAAGCTCATTTTTAAACCCTCTAGCTATCCATCTCTCTCCTCTACCTTAAAAATCCACCAGCCACATAGAACACTGAGATCCACCAATCAAAATCTCCTGGAACTCTACAAACCTTTACATTCTCCAGGGCAATTCTTACTATGCTTCTCCCTTGCTAGATTATGGAACTCTCTTCCCCCTCACATTAGAACTACCCAGAATCTCCCTCCATTTAAAACCTTACTCCACTGTTATCTCTCCTCTCTCTGGGAATGCTCCTGTACTCATCTTTCCTAAATCCTGAACACCTCTCTTCATTCTATCCTATTCAAAACACAGCCATTGCATGAATAATTATTTTCTCTCCATTTATGATGTACTAATTGAACATTAATTTGTTATTCTTGTAAATATCTCAAAATGCTGTACTTAGTTATTACTTTTGAATGTTTTTAATATTGTCTTTCTGTCTGGAGCTTTTCTCCTCGGGCCTCCATAGAAAACGGGCTACTTTGGTCCAATGGACTTTCCCGGTAAACAAACTGCAAATAAATAAAATAAACAAATGCACAGGAAAAAACATTTTGCATTTTATAAATAGTGGGACTCCATGTCGAACCAGATCTATTAATCTTTACTGCTGGAAAATCCCTAGCTCAGGGAATTCTGGTGCTATATGTTTGAGGGTGTGACTGGCATAAATCAAATCTCAGCAATCTGTAGGATGCCAAGTACAGGGACAGTGGGTTGAGGCAGTCTGCATATTACAACAGTCCTTTCTTTTGCACTGGACAGTCTGAAGTACTCTGTGATGCACAGCTGTCAAGTATGTGAATTGCAGATCATGCTTTGGGAAATTATTTTCATAGGTATTCCATTAAGTACATCTCCAGGACTCAGTAAAGGCTTTGGTATTTGGTGTACAACATAGTAGCCCTTCTCCAGTACACACCGATACTAATGTTTAGCAATTGCTATTATTGTATTAATCGCAAGCAAGTTAATGCACTAACCATATTATATACATAAAGATGTTAACTGAGATTAGCATACACAGGTTATGTATTTATTTTTTGCTTCTCTCTCTCTCTATGTATATGTATATGTATATATATATATATATATATATATATATATATATATATATATATAAATATATATAGCTTTCTGCCTTTCTGTCTATCCACTCTTCTATTGATTTATCTTTCCATTTAATTAAATTAGTGAACCACAAATTGATGTTTGATTTTCATTGCATTTTCACACAGTATTTTGTTGAAACTAAAATATTTTATTATAATAGCATCAAGAAGAGCAAATTGATTTTTGTTTCTTCACAGGGTGCGACTTGTAAAATATGGAAACATTTGCAAAACACAAGACAAGTTAATCAGATGCAGTAGTATAGTGTTCATGTAGTTCCATATCAACTGCATTAAAATACTGAGCAGTGCACCTCTGCCCAATTCCTACTTTTCCTTAACTTTTGGGTCCACAGAAAAGAACAGATGAAATAATATAGGACTCACAATGGAGTTTTTATGACATACAATGGTAGTTCATGTCCAGTCAAAGTTAAAGCCTCTTGTTGTCATACACACAAACTATGTTAAATGACTTATACTTTTATAACCAAGATCAAAGATAACCACATTAGAGATAGAGCTCTCTGCTCATCTAGATCAAACTGAACAACAGTGAATGAAAACTCCAGCTCGTCTCACTATTTCACATCAGTCGGATTAGTTAGACCTGATTGTCCATATGCAGGCCAACATTAATGACCTGAAGTCCTGTATAATAAATGTTAACCTCACATAGATTCATGAATGACCTTAATTTATGCAAATGAATTGCTAAAAATTTGAGACTGATACAACAAAGGTCTATGCTTTACCAATTGTTCCCTTTGCTACATAGTGTAGCTGCATTAGTCACCTTCCATTATCTGGGGACAAAGCTTTTTCGTAAAGACATTTTAAACTTATAGCATGCAGTTAAAATTAACTAAGTTTTCATGAAGTTAAAAACTTCAATCCAGAAAGTTATTTTAATGTTTAACAAATGTTTTGCTGGACAGGTACCTGTGGATCCTGGTACGACCACAAAGCATTCTATAGCTATGTTAAGAATCTCAATGGCAGCACTCAGATCTGCTCTGAGTTACAGCACAATGGAACTAAATATACAGAACCAACTGATATTGCCAACATCCTAGCTGATGGGTTCAGTACTAAAGTTACCCCCCCCCCCCAAGGGCTGCAAGAATCCTGTAATCATGGCTGCACAGGTAAAAACCACACTATCCAAAGTCAACAACACAGCATCCATGGGAAATGACAACATCCCAGGCTGCGTTTTACATGAACTGCAGAATGAACTGGCACCCCACCTAAGCACTATGTTCAAGCATAGCCTCAGCTCAGGCTTTGTGCCTAATGAATGATGCACAGCAATGGTTATCCCACTCCACAAAAGGGAAGCCACCACAGACCCCGAGAACTACTGCCCCATTAGCCTAACGAGCCTGGTCTGCAAGGCCATGGAACGTATCATCGTGGATCTTATAAACAAAGACGCTGGTAATATCCAAACTCTGGACCCCACCCAGTTTGGGTTTGTAAAAGGCAAATCATGTCTCCTAAACCTGATAGACTTCTTTGAAGCAGTCAACAAACCCATAGACGAGGGTAAAGTGGTTCACGCAGCTTAGCTAGATCTAACCAAGGCTTTTGATATCATCCCTCACTCTGAAATTATAGATAAACACACTAAACTAGGTATAAATCCTTTAGTCACAAGATGGGTTACCAACTGGCTCACCTATTATGAAGGGTGTATTTTCTGATGATTTGTATAAAAATAAGTTGTTATATAAAGAAAGTATTTTTATTTTGAAATATGACACTTTATTTCCGAAAGGGTCTGAATGTGGAATGTAACTGGAAGCTTCTTATTTGATGAGAAATTAGTATTAAGTATTTTTTAATGTTTATTGACTAATTGGTTTAGGCTGCTTGTTTAATTGTTAGATCTATTAAGGTATATAAACTGTGTAAGTTATGTGATGTTTTATACTCCTTGAAGGCGGTTGCCAAAGCACTAGAGGTGCAATAAACTGGTGTTTTAAGTGGATTCTTCATCTGTGGTCTTTAGTTTATCTTTTCTTTTTGGTTCGTGCAGTGGCTCACTGAGAGAACCCACACTGTGGAAGTAGCAGACTCCAAATCTGACTTCAGACCAGTGACAAGTGGGGTACCACAGGGTTCAGTCCTGGGTCCTCTCCTGTTTGGTATCTACTTTTCTGAAGTACAGGCTAACACAGAAGGTGTTTGGCTAATGAAGTTCACAGATGACTGCAAACTAGGAGCCATAATGGAAACTCCAACGATGTGGACATCCTACAAAAGGGCCTCATGGAGACAGATGCCTGGTGTCAAAGCCATGGCCTCTAGCTCAATGCCAAAAAGTGCATTGTCATCCCCTTTGGTAAAAACTCTGTACCCATGAGCTACCACATAGGTGGTAGTCTACTTAACATTGAAAGTGTGATAAGAGACCTTGGGACACAGGTGGACAGTAGTCCTGTCCCTTGATAATCACATCGCCACAGTAGTCAGGAAATCCTACTACATGGCACACCTCATCACAAAACATTTCTCATCCAGGAAAAAAAGAGGCCATTGTTCCCCTCTACTCGTCACTCATTAGAACCATTATAGAGTACAATGCCCCTTTTGGTATGTACCTCACAAAACATCTACAACAACTGGAAAGGACACAGCAATACCTCACAAAGAGGATTACCAGCCTCAAACAGATGCCCTACGCAGACCATCTCAAAAAACTCCAACTTTACTCCATCGTATGTCGACTACTCAGAGGTGATCTCTGCCTAACATACAAAGCTATGTGAAACCCAGAGCTGTTGGACTGGAGGGATAGATTCCTGTCCCAGAGACTCCCCATACTCTGGAACAAACTACCTATCTATATCAAGCAAAGCTCCTCATTAGCACTCTTCAAGAAAAATCTTAATGATTAGATGGGAAAAAGGAAATTCACCTCAGGGATCACCTCTGTGGCTCTGCTCGACAGGAGCACAGGAAAATCATTTTCTTGGGTGGTGAAAGCCAGGGTACCTTTTTGGCTAGGCTTATCTAGCCCCTAGGGCCAATAGCCTAGTACCTATGTATGAACCTATGAACCTATAAGCACATAAAAGTTCCTTAATGATTATATTAAGTGAAAATCAAGTAACACAGGGCCTGACTATCTTAGTATGACTAGTTTGATATATGTAATTAAAATAACAATCTTTTAAAAGGACTCTACTTTGTTTGAAGGAAGTATTGTTAGAAAAATGTTTTTATCTGGGTACTCAGTTGAAGACTGTCATGTTTCAAAGGAATATTGGATTGTTATATAATTTTTTAGCACAGTTTGGCAATCATCAGGTGGCCATTATGGTGCAGTGGTTAGCAGTTGCCTCACAGCAAGAGGTTCTCCAGTGTGATTCTCGGCTGGGGTGCCTTCTATGTGGAGTCTACATGTCCTCCCTGTGGTCACGTGGGTTTCCTTAGGGTGCTGCAGTTTCCTCCCGCATTCCAAAGACATACAGTATGTGGACTGGACACTCTAAATTGACCGTAGGTGACTGTGTGTGTGTGTGTGTGTGTGTGTGTGTGTGTGTGTGTGTGTGTGTGTGTGTGTGTGTGTGTGTGTGTGTGTGCGTGTCTGTGCATGTGTGCGTGTGCCAATGAGTGGTGTGAATGAATTACTGCGGCAGGGCTAGCCACCTGGCAATGTAAACCTTGTCTCTAGATGATTGTCACTACTGAAGTGACACCCTGACCCCATATGGGAAAAGGGGTTGAGGATGGAAAGATGGATAGAATCATCAGTAATATACCAATGTAATACGTTTTGTTGTGCCATTATTAATAGGTAGTTATTCATTTTCTCAGCAATTTACTGATCCAAAAATATTTAAAATAAGAACACATTGACTACCTTTCATAAAGCATGCATGAAAAATGTTACTGAAATATGTTTGGTGTTACCAGTTTGCCTCCATAATAGTGAATATTTCAAAACAGAATGTAAAACAAAGTCCAATAAATAATTACTTCAGAAGGTATTGGAATAATCTGACCTAGTTGTTCTCCTATACAATTTTCAAATAACTGACCAAAGAAAGATTTATATAGTTTCACTTTGCATTCATTCTAGATAATTTACCAGATAAATAAATACGGATGGAATATTTTAGTTAATAAATTATAGAACATGCATTTTTATTGTCCAGATAATATTTAACGGGTTATTAATATCCACCTGTGATATAAACAGTTAGTGAGCCATTAGCAATAAAATAAATGAACAGTTTGAAATTCTCATCAAATTTTACAGATTGTAGTAGAATGCAGTGATTAAAAGAAGGCACCCTCAACTTCTGCAGTCACAAGCTTTATGATGTCTCTTATACTTTGCAACATTTAAGAACTACAATACTGAATGTTTTATTCTTACATACACAGATATGCACTGATTCAGTGCAGTTTTGGGAGTAGTGCACTGATTTTTTGCAGACTTTTAAAGTTGCATATTTGTAAAATTAATTTCAGTAATGGCTGATCCCTTCTCATTCATATCATGTATGCTGTTAAACTGAATACACTGAAACATTGATAAAGGTGATACAGATTTAGCAGAATAGATGCATAATACAATTAGTCTGCAAGGAGGTCTGTGAGCTAACTGATATTGTGTGGAGATGCAAGTGACATCAATAAGCTCCATCCATTTAGAGTATAACAGTAAATCTCCTGGCCTACTTATGCATCATATTTGGCTTTTCTGGGTTTCTTCACTCCAGAGTTACCCTTCTCAATCCACTGACAGCCATGGCGGTAGGAATGGAGAACCTTGAGGTGAGAACATTTGAAGTAACACAGAGTAGCTGATGTTCACTTAAAACAATATGTGAAGAAGGGCAGAGAAATAAAAAGGTCTATAAAGAAGAAATTTGGACTACACCTCATATCTTTCCAGTACAGAACCAGTTCGGTGTCTTCCTTAGCCCAGTTTAAGATAGTTGCAATAATAACTAATTAGGAACAAAGCCCCATTAAATTCTTACAGTAAAAAGTTGAATCACTAAAATGAAACCACCAATGCTTCTGCATAAATTACAATGTCAGTGAAATCCATTTTCTTCTTATGTAGAATTTAAGAAATTGTTCACCACTACTTTTTTTCTTATTCATTTCTCTGTTTCAGTAAATTAGGTTTAAGTATAATAATGTTAATTTTAAGCACAATGAAGGTCAGAACAAGTAAAATGTAGCTTGTCAATTTGACATGCTCATTTATCTAAAACTTTAACTTATAAAGCTTCAAGTATTAAAGTAAAAATACTCTGCTTTTATTAAAAGGCCCTAGAAGTTAAAGTGCAGGGCAAGTAGGCGGAATATCAGAATTATTTCTACCATCTAGTTCTCTGCATTTCTTTAGAATTTAAAGGAAATTTGAAAGTCTGATTTAACAAGTAATCAAACTAATTTGTGGAATTAACCCATATGGGAAAAACCTTTGCAATGCCAAAACAGCAGGTAGCTCAGTGGGACATGTGCTATTAATGATTCCTCACACTTCCAGGATATGGGGTGCCCTCCATGTACTGTATAAGAAAAGCTTGCTCATTTTAACTCTACATACTGTACATGATAACCTTGCACATTTTACTTCCACTTCCCAATAACATGCTGTTGACGTTTTGTAGGTTGTTTAGACTTTTTAGTCAAATAGTTTTTTCCTTTACCTTTTCAGGTTATGACAGAAAATGGTCATTGACATTGTATCTGTCAACCAAATAACTAAGTGATCATTTTAATTAATTATGAAATTGTACAATAGTCTAAAGGTAAACACTAGAAAAAAAAAAAAAAAACAGTTTACTATCAAAATAAAGAAAGTAGTCGTGACAAATATCCAAATCCCTGAACCGAAGCCATCAGTACTGTGAAGCCAACTGCTCAAAATGTAAATTTTTTCAGAAGGAAAAAAAAAATGACATTCAACACGTAATGGATCACTCACCATATGGAAATAAAAAACATACACATATCTACTGTTTTGCACGGGGGGGGGGCAAGCCCCCTTAATCCTTCTGCTAATTATATATTCTAACTCCAAAATCATACTACAGTGAGAAAAGGTGTATTTTTTCTGATACACACTGTGGTGTGATCCAATTCAAAACACTGATGTTCAAATCTTCAAACACAATCTACATGTCGACGTTTCAGAATCAACAGGATTTACGTTCACAGTTTTGCCTTTTTGCATCTTTACTTTCGACTTTCTTATAATGGTAAGGTGTGTTTCTTTATTTTAATAGTAAACCAAAAAAATATATGTGCAAGCTGCTTCCTAAAATAATGTCAGTACTTGAGGAGCACAACATTCTGTTTCATAATTAATACAGGATAATAATTAAATGCCAAAAAGTATGTGTGGTAATAACCCAATCCCTCCCCATCACCAAAATCATATTCTTTAATTCTAGAAACTGCAAATTATACCATCATTCACTCATTTACTCACTGGCTTTTAAAATTAAAGAATCTACTGACAATACATAGAAATATATGAATTTCATCAGGTAGCCCTCATCTAACAATGTTAGCAAACAAAATATATTGAAGTAGTCTTCCATATTCATTACCAAGTAGGAATGATATAAGATATCGGCAATAGCTGTCTTAAATTATAACTGAGACAAGCAATAAAACATAATATTATTATGTCAGATATTTTTTTAAAATAAAAGAAAGTAGAACCATGCTGATTAAATGACAGCAAAATACCCAGGTTGCTTAGAAACAAGCAGTACTGAATATAAAATATGCTACTGTATTTATTAACTTGAGTGAGCTATTGTTGCCTCTAAGAATGTAACTAAAAAGTAAGTAGTGTTTTCCTGACATTATATTTAACAAGTCCCATTATAAATAACCTTCCTACTTTTGCAACAAGAAATGTTGATCTTCCTAGCTGCATATATATATATATATATATATATATATATATATATATATATAGAGAGAGAGAGAGAGCGAGAGAGCTACACATATATATGTATGTGTAAATATGTGAGTTACTGTGTCTGTAAATATATATATATATATATATATATATATATATATATATATATATATATATATATATATATATATATATATATATATATATATATATATATATATATATATATATATATATATATATGCATCTGTGTATATACACATATGTATACATATATATATATATGTGTGGGTGTGGGTGTCTCTGTCTGTCTATCTATCTATATAAGTGCGTTTTTGTATGTATGTGTTATGTATGTGTGTGCCGATGTGTGTCTGCAACATTTTCTGAAGAAGTTCTGATTTTCAATAAAGAATGAAAGTGCTAAAATTCTTTGTACAGGTGGGGAGGTATTTAATTTATATATATATATATATATATATATATATATATATATATATATATAGTGTGTGTGTGTGTGTGTGTGTATGTGTGTGTGTGTGTCTGTGTGTGTGTGTGTGTGTGTGTGTGTGTGTGTATACATACATATATATATATATATATATATATATATATATATATATATATATTTTTTTTTTTTTTTAAATTTATGTATGTGTGTATATCTATATGTATAGATATATATGTAGAAATATATACATATTCCCAAAGCAAGCAAATTACCTGAATCTTCCGGATTAATGCCTTAATATCCAAGGAAAGAGAAAGATACTTAAACATTTTATCATCCAGAGTGGTATTTGTGTTTCAGTAAATGTGTCATTCCAAGAATGGCATCACTGAATCTGGGAAGCAGCTATGGTAGGGCACTTGCAATAATAAATATAAATGTTTAATTAGTATCTATATAAAATACAGGTACATAAATTTATTTTCATTCACTCTACCTTTGTTAATTAACGTAAGGCCAGCTGCTATATGGTGCCTTGCAGGAAAAGAGGCATCCATTTATGCACACTGTGCATCTAAGCATTGGCTTTCATTCTTGCTATGTATTTTAAGTTATTTTCTTGAAGCATTTTACTTCTATTTTTTTTTTTTTTAGAAATATTCCTTTGAAATAACACACACATGCTTCTATTTTGAGTTAGGTTGTGCACCTGTGTTATAATTCGGGATTTTATGTGCATGCTTTGTCTTGCATGGACATTAATAGATACCAGTGAATGAAGTTCTTTCTGTATGGAGCAGTGAGTCTGACCAAAGGGTAAAGGTAAGTGGAGTGAGTAGCATATAGCCTTTATATGCCTGGAGAGTAGACAATGTCATTTTGGTATAGTGTTGTGTTACATCTTGCTTAGGATGACATGCCACACATGGATCAGGGATTTGCACACAGCTACTGCTAAAGATGCGCTGTCAGTAGTCCTTTGAGGAGTGTAGCTTTCTGAGAAAGTTATGTGCTGGTGTGTGCAGGTCAGCCTGCTAGAAGGCAGACTTTGCATGGCTGATAACATACGTGGATAAGCACATCAGTGCAGGATGTTATGGTCATAGAATAAAAACATGCCTATCGGCTGCCTTAATAATGACCTTTGCCAGTTATCTATTGCCTTAGTAAAAGGGGTATAATTGGGCCAGTTTGCCTAGAGGTGATGATCAGCAAGCATCAGGGAAATACAGAAGATAAAAATAATATCTTAAATGTAAAGTTAACTTTTCTTGCCTTGCTAAACTGAAGAGGTCATACTCACAATATAAAGCTTCTTTTTACCCTGCAAGGTGTCTGTATGCAGAAGCTGAAAGATTATGCCAAAGAAAATGTTTTCAGGCTAGATTTGTTGTCTATAACTAGGAGTAGCTGAAGTCATTACAATCGAAACTGTGTGTCTTACTGGTTCATTGCTGCCTTTAAGGGTAATGAACATAATGTTGCAGAAGGCTCCCTACTGATATACTGACAGTTGAAATGCTAACTGTTGAAAAGTTGGAAAAAAAAAACTACAGGAGAAGAGTGAATCTTGAACAACACTCTTCTTCTTTAAACTTATTTTTGCAGGGGAGCAAGCCCCCCCCCCTGCATGAACTGATGTGGGGGGCAACCCCCCCCCCCACATCCACCAAAGTTATATATATGAACTGCAGTATTTCCATACCTTGGAGAAAAAAGAATATTCTGGAAATGGCCATCTTGGGGTTAATATACATGTCTATTTTTTCATCCATTCAGTATCCATGTATCAGGAATCTCTGTAGGGGATCCTGACATTTGAGATTCAGACTTTGTATTAATCAGAAAATGCATCCAATATAAATACTGCTATTCTGTCAACTTTTTATGTTTCTAAGAGCAATATTTAAAATGTGTCCCAGACCTTTGCCCCCCCCCCCTTTTTGTTGGATTGTGTCGACATTTCTTCTGCGTAGACTTTGAAAGGTATGACACACACACACACACACACACACACACACACACACACACACACACACACACACACACACACACTGAAATACAGAAAAGTCCTTCTGCTTGGGACACTATTAGCATCACAGAACATTATGTCTCATTTGGGATTCAAATTCAAGACTTATAGCTTATTGTACTTGTGCCACTGCACTGCACCAACAAGAACCACTGGAAAGAAAAGTGTTGAGTTTCAAAGGAGAACATTATCCTTTCAGAAATGAAGACTGCAGCACGGTGCTGACACCCACATACATACATACACACAACACACAAATAACAAAAAAACCCAATTAGGCAATCTTAAAGTTATGCATTTGAAAGGATGATATTTATCTCATTTGGAACTTCAACCCAGGACATCCAGCATGCTATGCTGGTGTTACTCTCTCACACTGGACCAACAAGACCCTCTGCACTGATAGATATTGACCTTTTGCTGAAGAACTTTATCCTTTCAGCTGAGAAATTCCATGCAAGGTGAGTAATGCCAAATTACAAACACACAATCAAATACCAAAAAAAAAATAAATAAATAAATCTACTTAGGCACTATTATAATCATAGAACCAAAAGGATAATATTAGCTCTCTTTTGTGGCTTGATTCAAAGACCTCCAGCATACCAGGCTTTAGTGACTGCTGCTAGACCAACAGACAGGCCTTTTATTTTCCCTGAAGGGCTTTATCATTTCAGCTAGGAAATCACCGGCATTAGGAATAAGATCAAATTGCAAGAAACACAGAAATAACCCACTGAATGTGCACTCTTAAAATCACAGATCTGAAATAATAGTATTGATATTTCATTTGGGAATTGAACCCAAGACCTCCAGCATATCATGCTGGCTTCTCTGCCACTGGAGCAATGAGAGTCTCAGGACAAATTTGATAAATCTCACAAGACAAAATGCTTATTTTTGAGCAGAAATGCATGCATAGCCTATGTTGTAAACATGTATTCTTAATCTTGATGTCAGAATTTAGTCTTTCCATTTGAGTTTTGTAAACAGCAGTACATATTTTTAAATGTGGCAGACAATTTTTTTGTACCTGTGTTCCTGCACATCCATACCTCAATGAATTGTAAGAAATCAGAACCCTTTCTTCAGTTTATTTTAACAATTTGAAAATATGTTGTTTTACAGATCTTTCAAATGTAGTGATCTCTGCCATCCTCTACCTTTGCTGTAGCAAACTGTGATGCAGTGTGGACAGGCAGATTTATTGGGTTTTACTACACTCAGACATCCTTACATTTATCACATAGCAATATAAGAGTTTTATCTGCCATTTTGATTAGCATATTATTTACCTACTATTGTACAAAGGATTTTATTTCCACCCGAACATCACTGAAAAGGGGCTCATGGGTACTTCAGACTATCCCAGTTAAAAATGTGAACAAATAGTTAGATAGATCAATGAACAGATGGATAAAATAAATGCATAAATGTAATTCATCAATCCCCCAAAATACTTCATTATAATTAATTCCTAAATGTTCAACCAACTTTTTTCCACATGATTTTCTACTATGTATGAAACTCTGCTGAATATCTACAAGTCATATACACCATCCTTTCTTTTTGATTACTTAAGTCTCTTTAAGGAGATTGAATGTTGCTTTTTGCAAATGCGTGTTACTTCTGTTGTAAAACATCTGTTACTGCACTTGAGCTCAAAGCAAGTTTGTTTTACATTGGATGTTTTTTTTTTGCACTCTGGTAGGAGCAGAGAGCTAAACTCAACTTATTCATGGAGGGAGCTGCTGGTTGATAGCTTATTGTGTTCTTATCTGACTGGCCTGAGGGTTTAACTTTATAAAAGTCTTTCATCCTGCTCATACAAAAGCCTTACATTTTTGTAAGAGTGTGGTCATTTATTCAGAGCTTCCTTGTGTCTCGCTTGAACACCTGTGATTACAAGACTGGGATTACTTCTAAAATCATCTGGCCTACAAAACTGATATAAGTATATTTTTTGTACTTGCTCTAACTGTTTCAGTGATATTTAATCTGAAGCATTCACCAAGAACTGCAAAAAATAAGTATATCTATTTAAGCTCCTCATTGGTGTGGGTTTGTGCTCAATTTGGCAGAGCTGCTTTGAGTTAGGTGACTTAGCCTGAGACCTGGAGAGAATCTAAACTAAATCTGAAGCATCCACCTAGAACTACTATAAATAAGTATGTCTAAAGCTTGCACTGCACTTTTTAAATTGGTTCCTGCATGAATTTTGTTATATTTTATCATTGTTTGTGCTGCCTTATTGTTTTTTCTGCACTTGGTTCTACTGTAGCTTGTAGCATAAGCTAGATTCAGATTTGCTGAATCTAGACTATTTGGCATTTACTGAGCACTAAAACCAGCCATCCTACATTAGGAAGATCCTCCTGCACCCTTGTAGTAGAAGTGTGCAGCCCAGGAAACCATCTGAGTTGGGGATTGTTGGTAAAAGGCTCAGTTTTGGGCTCTCCCATTCGATAGTTTGAGTTGAAGCTGTTTAATTACATTTGTATTTAAGCACTGTGTTTTGTGAAGCTGCACACCACCCAGCAGAGTTTGTTGCTGCTGTACATAGATGCAAATGGTTAGAAATACACATTTTCCCTTGATAGCTGCTAGGGAACCATTGTAAGCTTCCCTGCTCAGCACGGTTGTGCACTGCTGCCCAGAGAACAGCTCACCTGTGCATTTTGAAGTGTTGACTCAGGTCTCTACTCCTAACCTCCCCATAGATTAGCAGATTTTACTAGTCCTACAGCAGAACCTGGTCCATCTTACCACCCTACATATTACAGAATACACCAGACATAATGAACGGATAGTTTCCCACAGTTTTGCCAACCAGATTGATTGACATGGACAACCTGAGGCAATGTAGCAATTTTCTTATGTTTGCTGACAGACAACGTATTACTCCTAAAACATATAGATGCAATATGTGAGAGATGCAACTATATTATCAATTTGGCATCAATGTTCTCTCCCTCACATAACAATAAACCAAATAGGTTATCAGCACACACACTTCACCTCTTCTCAAACCAAGTGCACAAAACAAAAACCCACATATGAGGAGGTACTCAATAGAAGCTTACCAAAAGAGCAGAGCCCTCACAAATGCAAATCTTCCGCACACAGTACAGCCCCTACTGAATCCACTACACTTAGAAACAAATGTATTAGTTTCTCACCCAATAAGCCCCTAAGACAAAACACCCCTAAACCAAATGTCTTGGTCATGGGTGACTCCATAGTGAGACACACAGTTGTCTCCCTCACCAGGCTGGACAAGGAAAAGGTCATGGTTAGCTGTATGTCAGGTGCCAGGATCTGCCAAATCACACATGCACTCAAGTCTCTCAGCAGCAAGCACTGTTATGATACTGTTATAGTTCATGTTGGAGTGAATGACTTGAGACATACCTCACTGGACTATATGAAGAGAAACATGATTGAGCTTTCATAGTATGTGTCTCAGGCAGGTATGTCCCTAGCCTTAAGCAACACTCTACCTTCACCAGGATGATGCCACAATACAAACAAAAAATGATTGACTTCAACAGTTGGCTTAGCTTCTGGTGTCAATCCAGGGGGATCCAGTATTTGTCAGCCTGAGATGATATGGTTGACAGACAGTGCTGCTTTGCCAGACATGGTCTTCACCTGTCACCTCTTGGCTTTTGGTTACTGGCAAAGGTACTTGACTCCACTATAGTGCCTTATTTAGGCAATGCCATAACTATAAAATTCCCAATGTAAAAATATCCTCTAGAGACAAAATCAAGGTGACACTGCTTAGTGCTAGTAGTCTAAATCAGAAACTGCACTCACTGGAAGCACTCCTCACTTTGGAAGATGCCAATATCTGTGAGTTCCCCCGAGAGATGTGGTTCAAGGCTGCCAAACATAAAAGGCTACAATAGCATGCACATGAAAGAAACAAGGGAGGAGGTTTACCCATCTTCATTAAAGACAAATACACCTCAAGACTGGTTAAACAGTACAACTCACTAGAGTTACTCCAAGTCCAACTAACTGTAGGAAAGACCCCGCTCGTCTTCATTTTTAGCTAGAGGGCCCCCACCACAAACCACAAAACCCACAATGCCTACCTGGACCTACTTGATACAGCCAAACACTCTGGTTTTGGGTGACTTCAACTATCCTTGTATGAACTGAGAAATATATATGATCACAAACACACTCGCCCTAAGGTTCCTGAACTTTCACACAAATGCTCTAGAACAGATAGTCAGCA
This sequence comes from Protopterus annectens, assembly GCF_019279795.1. Classification (NCBI taxonomy): domain Eukaryota; kingdom Metazoa; phylum Chordata; order Ceratodontiformes; family Protopteridae; genus Protopterus; species Protopterus annectens. Next base: position 547,168,209 of record NC_056735.1, read on the forward strand.
ACCACACAAGGGGCTCTAATATCCTTGGCCTAATACACACCAACATGGGGGATTGCTGCGCCATCCCATGTATAGGACCCTCCCTTGTAAAGTCCGGTCATAAGTCAGTCTCATTTAAAGTAATGATCATACCTGACCCCCCACCCCCCCAGAGCAAAAAAGTTGAACATTTTTTTCCAAAGCAAACTATTGCCACCTAAGTGATGGTATAAATAGTTTTAAACCCCCTGTTACCACTAACAGCAATGACTCCTATACTGAGGTGTTCACAAATGCCCTGTATAAATATCTGTACAAATGTATAGACCCAGCTGTACCTGAACAGATCAAAACAAGGTCCTCAAAAAAAACAAGCCACTCTCTGGCTTGTATAATAGATTATACAACAATAAAAAGAAACTGCTGCCAAAGAATAAGAGTGGACAGTCTCAGCAGAAGACAAGCACCCTCCACAGCTTGAGCAAGCAAATTAGACATCTTGTAAAGTCCTCTAAAGCTAATTACAGAACTAAATTAGCATCCCTAGCTAAGGATAATTACAAGGCATTCTTTAGCAACATCCAAAATTTGAAAGGCCAGCTTTGTGCTGAATTAGTAGTGAACTATACCACTTATCCTGAACCTGAAGACATCGCCAACCTGCTATCAGACAAGTTCAGTGAAAACGTCTCCCTGCTGTCCTTACTAACAATACCTAAAAGCATACCTGCGGACAGTACTCTACCTAGTATCACCAAAGAACAGGTCATGATCACTCTCCAAGGCCAAAAACACAGTCCAGATGGATCAGATAACATCCCAGGCTTCTTACTAAATTGTCTAAAACAGGTGTTAATGCAACCACTGTGCACTCTCTTCAACCACAGTCTATGTACTGGTTCTGTCCCAACAACATGGAAAACAGCAGCTGTAACCCCCTTGCACAAAGAGGGTTCCTCAACTAATCCTGGGAACTGTAGACCCATAATGTTGACCAGACTTATCTATAAGGCCATGGCGCAAATCATCATGGATCTCATTGACAAGGATACAGGAGACTTTCAAACTCTTGATCTGACAAAGTTTGGCTTTGATAAGGGCAGATCATACCTGTTAAACCAGGTGGACTTCCTTGAGAGTGTCACCAAAGACCTACATGAAGTCAAAACAGTACGTGTATATCTTGATTTGGCCAAGGCCTTTGACACAATCCTGCACTCAGGCATCATTGAGAAACCTCAGCCAGTTGGGGATTAACCCATAGGTCATTAGATTGGTAGCCAACTGGTTCACTGACAGAACGCATAAAATCAAAGTTGGCGATTCCACCTCTACCAGTAGACCTGTTACCAGCGGTGTTCCACAAGGTTATGTGCTGTGCCCCCTACTATCTGGAATCTGTTTCTCAGCAATGGAGCTGAAAATAAATGGACTGTGGCTTACCAAGTTCACTGATGACTGCAAACTGGGTACAATCATAGAACCCCCCCCCAATGATGCCAACATTCTTCAAAATGGGCTTACACAGATAAATGTTTGGTGCCATTATCATGGACTTAAACTCAACACAAAAAATATATGATCATCACCTTCTGAAAAAGGAGAAGTCCATGCAAATTGCAACGTTCATAAAACACCCTAACTTCAAACCCAGTGGTGAGAAATTTGAAAATGCATGTTGAAAGCAACCTTAAATGTAATCCGTATGTGTCCAAGGTGGTAAGGAAGGCCTTCTATGTTGCACATCTTATTAGTAAGGGCATAGCAATTAAAGCTAATGAGGTTATAACTCCCTTGTACTTGCCCCTCATCAGACCAATAATAGAGTAAAATGCACCCTTCTGTATGTACCTTACCAGACACCTGCATCAGCTGGAGAGACCTCAGAGGTTTCTCACAAAGAAAATGTAGGGCCTACAGCACATGACCTATGGCTCTGTCACTGTACTCTGTCTCATAGAGACTGCTTAGAGGAAGCTTGTGCCTGACCTACAGAGCTGTCTCTAACCCTGTCATAATGGATATGATGCACATCTGCAAATTAAATGGGACAAGAGTCAGTCACTCTAGGGACCTTAACCTAGCCTGCAACAGTAACACAACATGTTGGAGAGACAGATATGTCTCCTAGAGGATGCCACCCCTCTGGAACAATCTCCCAGTTCATGAAAAACAGAGGTCCTCAATGACACTATTTAAGTTAAACTCGGGTGATTGGACGGGAAACTGTAAATTTACCCAGGGGGGGTTTCACTTATGTCCCTCCTGGACATGGGCAGTTCCTCACAAAAAGAATACAGGGTGAAAATAGCATATTTTTAGAGAGATCACTTAAATGCCCAATTAAAAAATATTGTGCGCTGTTTTCTACAAACTGTTGAGAGACAGTCTTTGCTTGGTATAAAAGACATTCTTGGATATCACTCTGTTGGACCTTTTGCATATCTGCAAAATGAATATCATCAGTATAACTAAATATAGGGATTTAAACTTGCAAAATACATATGATATGTTGGAAGCACGGGTATGTATCTCAGAGATTTCCCTTTCTCTGAAACAGGCTTCCTATTCATGTGAAGCAGAGCTGTTCCCTAACCCTATTCAAGAGAAATCTAGACCAGTGACTGGGAAAATTGAAATGCACCCAGGGCATAGCACCTCTGTCTCTAATTGACAGAGACAGCCTGTAAATCTTGCCTTAGCTTACATATACTCCTTCAAATAACCTCTAAGGCACAGAAACTTGTAAGACACACTTCGGATGCTTGGCTAGGCTTATAAAGGCCCCAGCAGTTAGTACACACCAATGAACCTCCATTATGCAACCTTTAGAAGTGTTAACAGCATGGCTGCCTCCTAAAAAAGCTAAGATTACTTAGTATATTATCTACATAGTTATGGTCCTCATAACGAGATTAACCAGTTAAAACTACATGTAATTTTCATTCTAATTGTCCCTTAGGACAGCACTGCTAAAAGACTTTCAGGGCTAGTTTACATCAGTTCAGCCTTGATCCTGGCATTTAACATTCCAGTGACAAGAATTTGCATTTGCTAATTCAGTCCAGATATTTATCTTCTTGTAACATCCTGTGAGTGACTTCAATTGTCCTAAATATACCAATAAAGGTTTAAAAGTTAAAGCATTGTAGGCGTTCAGAAGCTATGTAGCTGAAACACTGTATGTCATTAAAGGGTCATTTGCATATATCCCATCGGGATCCATTACAGGAATTTCAAGATATTACATAGTGAAAACTCTCACTTGGCTGTTTTTTCTTGAAGTTTTTATTGTATATATGTAATATGTTTGACTATGGATGTCTGTCTTTGGGAGTATGTATGCATGTATGTACATATGTCTGTATATTAAAAAGTAATGAAGGATAGGACATGTTTTTTTTTCCTTTTCGGCTCTTTCCATTTATGAGGACTGCTTAATTAGTTAATTGCACATTACTAAACATTAATAACATACCACTACCAAATACATTTACTGCTAGGACTTTTCCTTTCTTTTATAGCTTAACTTGCAGTTAGCTTTTTTTGTCTGGTCTTGTAACCACACAATAGTTAGAACATGGATGTGTGATGATTGCAGGGTCTACTTCAGGAAGTAATATTTAATAGGAACTTGAGATCCCAATGTTCAGTATTAATGGAAGTCACCTGGAACTTACTGATAGAGTAGAAGAATTTTGTCTCAACCCTGTAGAACGACACAAGCAATAGGAATATCCATCTTCTTTATGCTCATAATCCTCAAATTATTACATTTCTCTCATTGCCTAGATTACAAATCTGATGCCAGTTTTACTAAAACACCTCTGCTGTCAGGTGTGCAAAATGTAAAATGTAGACTGTGTTTCAACAGAGGCCACAGCATAGCATGCTGCAAGTGCTTTCTACAGAGTAACACCTTAAGCTCACTAAACAGCCATTAAAATTAGGTTGCTGCAAAGGAGAGGTCAGTTCTCAGTACTCATGCACCTTTTCCAGCAAACAGGTAAGTTAGTGAAGTAGGGCAGTTAGTAGTCAATAAGGCGATCAGCAACCTGCACTAAAACCTGATATAGCTGTATGTGTGGTGAGACCAGTTAAGCAGATAAAAGGTTGAGGGAATAAAATTAAATATATTTCAAGTGCAGAAATAATAATAATAATAATAATATGTTGTGGTTAGTTGTTTTTCAGCAGTGGTTAACTTAAAACAGCACTGCAATTTTTATTTTAGATATTTGCGTAACACAAGTAAAAATGTTGGACTATCCGGACAGCACTGTCCTTTGATATGATGAGTTTTTCTGTAGCAGTTAATTACAACTAGGTCTTTCAGTACCCTGCCCCTCTCTGTCCCTCATTGTGCAGCAAAAACAATTGCATTAGTTGCTATTTGTTTTGGGTAAGTATAATATATTCCATTATTAATTTCAGGTCTAAAGCAGAAAGAAAGAAAGAAAAAGAAAAAACAATCAATTAAATGAATAAATAAATACATATTAACTGCTTGAAAAACTAAATTGTAACCAGACACTCACACTTATCTGCTTTCAGACATGGGGCTGCACTTTCTGTTTTAATGAGTGATGGCAGTATATTTTTCTCACTTTTATATTGCAGTAGCAAAAATTCATCAGTGTTGTATTAAAAGTATGAAATGAAAAGAGAGCCTAAGATGCTGAAACAGGATGTCGGCACAAATTGCGACTTTCCAGTCTCAGCCTCCTTGCTCACTCCAGTTCCTCCAGAGGGCCAATTCATCTTATGCTTTGCCTTGCTTCTGAGGCAATAACATGCGACACCCTTGCCTGTTTCAGTAGCTCTGATCAAAAACTCTAAATCTTTTTGTCACCATGTAGAGCATGAAGCAATCAATCTTTTTCCCTTGGGATACTGTGTTGGTGAAAAAATGTATTTTGTTTCTTTCACAGTGGTGGGAAGTATATCAGTTTCAAACTAATGGGATGTCTGGGTGTAGGAATAAATTGAAGACAAAAAAGCTAAAGCATTTACCTTAAAAATACATACCCACATGCGTTAAGATGTAGCAGTTTGACCCAGAGTAATTTCTAGCCTTAATGTGACAGATAAAAAAAGTGTTTTTTTTTATTGCAGCCTTGTGTTTGTGCTGAAGGAATGATTTTATTCAGTAAGTACATTTATAAATTGCATAAATAAAAATAAATGATATGAGTGACTGAGTAGAAGATGGGTGAAGTTTGGGTTGTCCCATTCTTCATAGTTACATTTAAAGCATGGTACTGATGCTTGGTATGCTATATGAGGGTATGTTAACAAAGTCAAGTTACAATCCTCTATATATTCCAGTCATGTCATGCAATCTTAGCAAAACCAGGAAAAACTGTCTCAAGAGGCAGAAGATGAACTGAATGCAATGCGTTTGAAAATCAGTGGCATTCATTTGCAAGCCTTGTGCTTCCCTGCATTTGTATAATGTATAATAAACTTGCAAATAAATGTGTATCCTTTTGATTGTGTGTGTGTGTGTGTGTGTGTGTGTGTGTGTGTGTGTGTGTGTGTGTGTGTGTGTGTGTGTGTGTGTGTGTGTGTGTGTGTATGCATAGATTCTAATCAACTGTTTATGTATGCAGGAGAGTGTGTGGGTATGCGTGTGGTCTATGAGTGTGTATAGCTCTATCTATCTATCTATCTATCTATCTATCTATCTATCTATCTATCTATCTATCAAAAAAGATAAATTGATAGACACACACACATACACACACACACACACACACACACACACTCACAAACACTTGCCATTTAAGCAAAAAATAAAAGCAGGAAAAGGATTTAAAATGGGTTTAAATTAAATGTTAATAAATGCAACATTGTTGCTTTTGGCCAAAAATTATCCCACCATGTAATTAGAAATCTGGGAACCCGGGATGATAATTCCCTCACCTTCCCTCAACTTTGATCACTATGTAGCAGCAGTTGTCAGGAAATCCTTCTATTTGGTGCAGCTGATTACCAAGGGAATACCATACTGATCTAAAAATGTTATTGTCCCCTTGTATTCAGCACTGATCATACTAGTTACAGAATGCAAAGTCCCCTTTCAGATGCACCTTACCAGACATATCCGGCAGTTAAAAAGACCCCAGAGGATTCTAACAAAGAGGATAATGGATGGGCTTAAAATATCTGAGCAACTAGAAAACACAAGAAGCACTGTTCATGTTTCCTGTGTCTTTTAGGCTTCTCTGAGGAGAACTATGCCTTGCCTTCTGAGTAATCAGGAACCCAATAGTCCAAGATCTCCTGTGCCTTCACAAATCAAACAAGTCCACAAATGCCAGAATATGAAACCTTAACACAATTCAGCAGATTAACACAGCGAGGACAGATTTGCAACTCATCATCTTTCCACCTCTAGAATCCCCGGGAAGACAAACCAGTGTGATACCCTTCTTTCCTTCAAATGGGACCTATATAATTAGATAGGTGTTCATAAATTCTTCTGAAGCATGCCTGGCATAGCCCTCCTCAAGAAGGGGATAAAGTCCTGGCTGGGAACTACAAGGCATAATAGTTACAAGATTCAGCAAGTTTGAATTTGCTATGATTCCTGTGATGTACAGTGTAGTTTACAGATCTGATGTTAGCATTTCACTGAAACACATTTGTTTGTGCTTGTGTTCACAGAGTGTGATAAAACCATAATTTAGCTCAGTAAATGATTTTGTTGCACTATACGGTAGTTTAATTTATTCAAAACACTCTCCCTATAACTAGGGCTGGGATTCAGGAATAATCACACCACAGCAATACTTTCCCTCCATCAATGAGCTAATTTGCACTGATGCACTTTTTAGTGCATCATAGTGCTGCACATTCTCACAAGAACAGCATCTAACCATGTGGGATGTGCAGCACCATGATTCACTAAAAAGTGCCTTTACACTGCTCTTCTATGTTCCCTACAAACTTGAGCATCAAACTAGTAGAAGCTGTATCTGACCCCTCACAGGTACAGACTTCTCCCCACAGTGAAACACACACACACAAATGCAGCTCCAACCCTAGACAAAAATATAGAATTTTCATAGTGTACATTCCCCAGTCATCCACTACATGTGGCACACATGTACATACACTCAGAGTTAGCACTGATGCACAATCACTTGTACACTGTCCCCGTAACCACAAACATATATTCAGGCACAGACAAACAATCTCACACTCCCATACACATATTCACTACTACTTATCTGAACTGGCAATCTTCACAAGGCGAACCTGCCATAAAACCTTGTACAGATTCCACCATTGAAATGCATAAGTGTTTACTACTGCATAGCATTGCATATTACACATTCTTTATATGGTTGTTCTGGGTTGCTAATGTAGTATGATGTATGTGAATTCCAGACTACATATGTTCTAAGTGAACAGCTGATTATATGCCTCAACAGGGTAGGCCTCATCCTGCATCCTGACTACTTCATTTACATACATTACCCAGACTCATACTACCTATAAGTGCACATTTGTTTTTCTCTCTCTTTTTTTTTTTTTTTTGTTTTAGTACAAGATTGTGGTACAGTGGGAATTAGAGAATGCATCCTTTGCCCACTGTATTGCAATCTCTAATTTGGTATACAAAATTAACAGAGGGGCTTGTTAACTGTAAAATGTTGATTTTGTTTTTCTTTGAATATTTGTTATTCAAACTGTTATGAATGTAGGACAGATGCTCAGAGTTTTAATCCTCCAAATGTCTATCATTGACTCACATATACATATATATATATATATATATATATATATATATATATATATATAGATACACACGCACACACACCACACACACACACATATATATATATATATACATATATATATATATATATATATATATACACACAAAATACCAACTCCGTACTTCCACCAAGCTGACGTAAAAACAATGTTTATTGTGACCAACAAAATAAATATACGAGTTAAGCACTTTTGTACCTGGAAGGTCCTTCTTCAGATCTGATTTTTTTTCTCTGGAATGCATCCTTTGGTGGTCCATCCTCTATTTTTTTATGTTTGATATATATATATATATATATATATATATATATATATATAAAAAATATATATATATATATATATATATATAAATATATATACATATATATATATATATATATATATATATATAAAAATATACATATATATATATATATATATATATATATATATATATATATATATATATATATATATATATATATATATATATATATATAAACATACACACACACACACACACACACACATATATATAAATAATATAATATATATATATATATATATATATATATATATATATATATATATATATACATACGCATACAGATGGAAGCATCCTTTGCTGAGTTTAGTAGATTTCTCTATGCACAGCAAGTATTGGACACTTTTATATAACAGACAATGTATCCACCAAGAAGTTGACAGACTCCAATTCAACCCTGGCGTCTATCAGTTTAATTTCTTGTAGCTTCCAAAGTCACCTGCATTTCTGACTTTTTGAGAGTTCACACTGGTTTTTAGCTCAGTACAGCACAGCAAAGCTCGACCAATTTTTTTTAAAAACTAAACTTAACTATAGCTCAACAGCCCAATGTCAGATGTTGTTTCAAAGCAGAATTCCTGCTCAGAACCATAGAAGCCAATGTTAATCATGGACCCAGCTCTTTTGCTGTCAGTGTGAATGACTTCCCCCTGTGTAGTACACCTCGTTTGGAATCTGGCTAACTCAAACTCTACCCATTCCCCTAACACTAACCCTACATATAACATCACTTTTTTCAGAGAAATGTTTTGTTATTCACTCTAAGTGGTCATTCAGTATTTTCGGATTCTAATTTTTTGTTCTTGCATTTCTGATTCTGACTTTTGAGTTTTCAAAGTTTCAAGACAGAAAGGTTCCCCAAAATTTTGTAACACACTGGCATTCCCAAAGACATGTGTTTATCCCTGCTTCTATACATAATCTGCAGCAGTTACTTTCCAGTTTCTGCCCCTCTTGCCTCAATATCATTGGTATTAGACACCTAAGGTGTACAGCTGATGATTCAATACATTATGCCATCTTCTTCATTCTCTGCACCCTCCTCCTGACTTTACTGTTGTCTGGCCATTTAGACAGCATATTTAATGCAGTAAATCACATGGTAGGTACTTTGTTTCAGGTTTTTGTGGTGTGATTACTCACCAGATTTGTTTTTCAGTTATTTATGATTAACAGCTTGTTCTTCAATTCTTCAAAGTCTGGGCGAAAACATTTCATATAAATATATATATATATATATATATATATATATATATATATATATATATATATATATGGTTCGCCTTCACAAAGTCAAACATTCAGAAACTCGAAATGTATATGGATGAAGCCATATGCTCGAATTTCTGAAGCTCGACTTCACGAATGGAAGCTGAAAAACAGAAATATATATATATATATTTCTGTGTGTGTGTGTGTGTGTGTGTACGTTTGGGCTTACAGTCATTTGTTTGATCCACATGAACTCATATCACAGCTGAGTATGTATAGCAGCTGGAGTTGCCAGATGCTTGGCTTCCCTTTCCTTGACACTTTATATGAGTGCATTAATGTTATACGTGTATGTACTAGGCTAATGGCCCTGGGGCCATTACAAGCCTAGCCATAGGATTACCCTGGCATCATGCCACCCAACCTTAGTTCCCCGTGCCTCTGTCGAGTACAGCCACTTGAGTTATCCCCGGGTGAATTTTCTATTTCCCATCCACTCATTAAGATTTCTCTTCAAAAGGATCAGCAAGGTGCTCTGCTTGACATGTATGGGAAGTCTATTGCATAGCTTTGGCAGTCTCTGGGTTATGAACCTGCCCCTCCAGTGTGGTCTATTAAGTGTGGTAGTGAGTTTAAGGTCTCTGGAGCATGTGGGGTGCCGGGATTGGGATTTCTTTAGATGTAGCTTTTCTAACAGAGCTGGGTCAGACATGGCTTTGTACATCAAGCAGAGAGTGCCTCTAAGTAGGCGATATGAGACAGAGAATAGTTGGAGTTTTTTGAGTCTGTCCACATAAGACAAGTGTTTAAGACTTCTTTGTGAGGTACCTTTGTGGCCTTTCAAGTTGTTGCAGGTGTCTAGTGAGGTACATGCCAAATGGGGCATTGTACTCAATGATTGGCCTAATGAGGGGAAGAGTAGAGGGAGACAATTACCTCTTTCTTCATGGATGCAAAACCCTTAGTAATGAGATATGCCTCATAGAAGGACTTTCTGACCACAGTGGCAATGTGGTTATCAAAGGAGAGGTTGCTGTCAACCTGTGTTCCCAGATCTCTTATAATGCCTTCTGTCTTCAGTGGACTACCATCGATGTGGTAATTCTTGGGAAATGGGTTTTTCCCAAAGGGGATGATGACACATTTTTTGCAATTGAGCTTAAGGCCACGATTCTGACACCAGTCATTGTTCTCAGTGAGGTCATTCTGTCAACATCACTTGGGGAGTTAATAGTAGCTCTGAACTTGCAATCGTCTGTGAACTTTTGTCAGCCAGAGTCCCTTTGTGTTGGCCTGGACTTCAGAGAAGTAGATACCAAACGGGAGAGGACCCAGGACCAATCCCAGTGGGACTCCACTCATGACTAGTTGGCAATCTGACTTGGAGTCAGCTACTTTCACACGGTGGGTTCAATCTGTGAGCCACCTAGTGATATAGGGGTCGATGTCTAGCTTACTGAATTTTTCTATGATTCCTGAGTGGGGAATGGTATTAAAGGCCTTGACCAGATCAAGGTAGGCTGTATGAACCACATTGCCTTCATCCACAGCTCTGGTGACTGACTCAAAGAAGTCAATCAAGTTGAGCAAACATGATCTAACTTTCACACAACCAAACTATGTGGGATCCAGAGTTTGGAGATTCCCTATATCCTTGTTTATTACGTTCATGATGATCTGTTCCACAGCTTTGCATATCAGACTCGTCTGGTTAATGGGCAATAGTTCCCAGGGTCTGTAGTTACTCCTCCTTTGTGGAAGGGGATGACTGTAGCAGTGCGCCATTTGGTAGGGACAAAGCCTGAGGTGAGGCTATGATTGAACAGAGCACACAGGTGAGTTGCCAGTTCACTTTGTAGTTCATGTAGAACACAGCCAGGGATATTGTCAGGTCCCATAGAAGCTGTATTCTTGGCCTTGGACAGTGTTGTTTTAACCTGTGCAGCAATAATACTGGGTGCCTAGCAATCTACTGGTATTGTGATTGGTCCTTTTGGGGGTGGGGGAGGGGTAAAGCTGGCACTAAATCTGTTGGCCAGTATATTGGCAATATTCGTTGGCTCGGTATAGGAGGTACCATTGTGCAGTAGCTCACAGCAAATCTGGGTATTGTCCCGGAGACTCTTTACATAACTATAGAAGGCCTTGTGGTTGTCTTTACTATTTGCTACAATTCTGTTTTCATAGCTAGCTTTAGAGGATTTGATGAGGGATCTCAACCTTTTGTTGAGGCAGATAAGGAAGTTTTTCCAGTCTTGGGACTTCACCTTACTCCACATCAGTTTCCTCCTTTTGTTTTTTAGATGGTTTAATTACAGCAACTCCCACAGAAACCGTGAAACTCATCAGTCAGTCATCATTCTTTCACAGAGCTGTAGTTTACTTCAGGTGAGAAAAATGAATTTTGGTGGCATGGGCAATTGCTTCCTATGGGATACCTTTAAAAATGTTTTCAGAGTTTTGCATTTTCTCATGATATTGATAAGCTCACAAGTCTCTGTTACAAATTACAGAGTTTCTGTTTGTGTGTTTATGTATGTATGTATGTATGTATGTGTGTTGGGGGGCTGTAGATGGGTAGACAATGCATAATCAGATCATGTTGTATTTTAATGTCTAATAAAAACAATGAAGATAAATTAATTAAAAAGTGACAATGCAAATAAGTAAAACAATAGACATTCAGCTGTTAAGAATCCATCAGTGTTGTTTACTGTTCTTAACCTCTGGGACTGTGTACTGATGTCTCTTATGAATGATTATAAAATTTATGCGTCTTCTTTTGAACTTACTTAAGAGACTGTCAGTTGTCAGGATATTGGCTTGGCTTATGATAGTTATATCAAAGATCCCAAGGCATAGTATGTGAGGCTTTATTTTTATAATTTCTCCTAAAACACCATGGTTATACTTAAAAATGTGCATCATTTAGCAGTGTAGCAGAGGTCATATTGTTGGCCTTACATTAGTATTTGACCAGGGGTATACCTTGCACACAAGTTACTTAAACAGAACTTGCTACTGCATGAGATAAAATCAGTTAGTCCAATCACAATAGTTTGTATAAGCTGTTAAAGTGACACCCCAACCCCATAACCATATGTGCAAAATGGGAAAAACGGGTTGAGGATGGATGGATGTTTATTTGTGCTGAGAAGACTGATATTTTTTGAACATGCATAGTGTTTTTTTGTTATGCGGTCTGCATAAGAATAGAAAATAGACATTACTAGAGATGTAATTTCACTCTGTAAAGTATATGCTAACATTTTAAATACTGCCTCTGGTGGAAAAAGTACTACGGTGGATTGCTTTCTTTTCCTTTTATGTATCATAATTTCAGCGTAATGGAGAGTATTTCATATATATATATTATACCACTGAGTTATTTCTATAAAACATCAATTGTTGTAAGTAATAAGGAAATCATGCATTATTAAAATAGGAGGTTGATTGTTAAATAACTCTTTCTGATTTTTTTGGACTGATTTCCTATGTGGCTTAATATATCTGTATTTCTTGACAAATGTAAAGTAAGCACTCCAAATGATGGAATGCATATATCTAAATACATGACGGTCATAAGCAGGTGGGCGAATGAAAACTTTAAACACTCTTCTCGTAATTTGGAACCATTTAATTGCTGTGCTTATGATTCAGGGCATTTGTATGTAAGAAGACTTGTAAGGCTTTGAGTATCTGCATTGCTGCATTTCACATGCTCAGAATGTTACAGAGAAACTGATTTGTTGTTCTTTATCATGTATTTATTTATCTTGAATTCTGTGAATTATACAGCCATTTGATTCAGCAGGTTGGCTCCAGGCTTATTCATGGGAAAAAAATAAAATGTAAAATAAACAAAGGAATAAGAAATTATAGTTCACAGCAAAGACATTTCAAACAATCGTACATTCTATACACACCTTGTCTAACCCTGGCAAATCAGTTTATGGAGCCATGTAAAACAGATTTGTTAAGTGAATCAACGTATATGAGTACTATTTTTTCCGTGCCATGAGTACATTCAGTAGGTCCATAGATTCTTTACTGAATAATCACTGCCTTGATCATAAAGAATGACAAGATTTTATGAGGTAGAGAGGGAATTCCTCCAGGGCAGTGGGGGATGAGAACACTTAAAAAAATTGAGGAGGAATAATAAAATGGTGGATGAAGAGGCTTCAGCGTATATAGAGAGACAGATATTTTGGCAATGAAAATGAAAAAAAAGCTCTGCCTTATTCTGACCCCCCTCTTTTTTTTTCTATTGTGATTGTTTATGTGAGGTTCACCATAATGTTTTTATGCATATGTGCACATATATTTATATATACCATAATGTTTTTATGCATATGTGCACATATATTTATATATATATATATATATATATATATATATATATATATATATATAAATAGAAAGAGAGAGATGCACAGGCTTTTGCATAAACAATGTTTGTCCCAGTCTCCTTCAGTAAACACATCACACCAAATGACATTTGACAACCTTTATTAAAACTTCCATACTATAGCTTTGTTCACCAACTTTATTAGTTATAACTGACCAAAATATAGTTAATTCTAAACACAGCATAACATCCTTGTACTGTTAATCAGGGCAGCGTAGTTACTCACCCTGTCCCGGTAAGCAGAGTTCATACCTCTGCTTGCTTACTTTACTTATGAAGCAACGTCCAATCTCACTTCATACACTATTCATTGAATTACCTTCCACGAAATAAGCAGCATCCTTACCTCCGCTTACTTATCTGTTCAGCAAACTTCCTCCAGCTGCTCATTTTCTTTTCCCCACCTCCTTGAAATAAACATCCATACACCAGAGGTGGAAAAGAAGAGGGCAAGCCTATCCCTCTTCTTTGCCAACCAGCCTGACCAGGCTGTTTCCCCTCTCTTCTACACAAAACCGTTCAACTAACTACCTCCCATAATGGGAAGGGGTTAAGCCAAACATGATTCAGTGTACCCCTCATCTGTAAAACCCTTAGTATCCTGCATACCATCCCTGAAACACACCCTAATGAAACTAAATAAAGTAGGATTACCCATGGCTCCACTGTACCACCGGAACATCCACTCCAAGAAAATACATTCCTTTTTAGCCAGCTTCCTTCCAGCCACTAATCATGGTTCCACCTGAACGGAATGACAACCTATAGCCACAACCATATCAACTGTAGCATATTACCTTACCCCTCCAAACTACCGAGTTCTGGGTGTAGAGTAAACCAATTATCGTAGGGAATAGTCTAACTCCAAACTTTAATGCCCTAGCCTTAAATGGCAGAAAATGAGCACCCCTTGACCTAGTTTCTGAAACATGCCTATGCTCAGTAATGAAGTACTCTACATGCCCCTCCATAAACACCCCAATTCACTCATTACCAAATGACAATGCGGAGTAAATCACAGGCCTCTCCACTCAGTACCTACTAGCAGCCATCCTAACTAGAACACTCACACTACTAACCATCCTTGACCCCTGTTTGTCCCTGGCCTTTCACCTCAAAGGCTCTCTTCCTTTGTTACTTACATCACTAGCAAGTAATTAAGACCTGGCCAACAGTTGTCATATCCTGCAACCAAGCTTCCTTTAAACCTTCCAACTCCCCTGTACTAATGCACCCAGTTTCTAAAATTACCTCCAACACAGCCACCTACCTACCATGCTTCCTAAAACCCTACCTACAAAATTCACCCAAACCACAATTGAAAGGATCCTTGTGTTACTTTGTAAAACTTTCAACTGGTATGTGACATTAACACTACCTACTCAAGGGAGAAATTTGTCACCCCAAAGATTCCCCCCATTAGGAAACAACTCCCGCATCCTGTCAAACACCTCATTGACCCTTCCCCAAATACGGCTCAACAACTGGATGAGTAAATAAAACCACCCCCAAGGTTCTAAGAAAGCAGGGTTGAACTTCACTGGCTTGCAAGAGCCATAGTGCTTTAGCCTAATAGGCCCTGTGCTCCTATGAATGTCGTGGCTCTACTCATCCCATGAGATCCCCACACTCCCTATAAGCTGACCCCAACAGTTTCCCCCTGGCCATCCTACCTACCTTACTTGCCCCCCCCCCCATACCAACGCAATAATCAACTCTCACTAATTGAACACAGAACTCTAATATGCCTTAATAGGGTGATTACTCAGACCCACATCGTGCCACATTCCAGTGGCAAGAACATCCATCCTAAAAAAAAAAAAGTCACAGCATGATGCCTTCTGCCCTTCAGCAATTTTAGTCAGTAACTGTTGCCAATTTTGTGCTCTCCATGTATAACCTCCTCACTCGCCACTGCTTCCATCATCTGCAAACTCCCTGTGTCACGCCACAACTGGTACTCGGCACACCACCATCTACAAAGAAAAGGACAAAAGTAAATCCTCTACTATGTAAAGAGAAAGCTCCACTTTATACCTACCTATTCCAAATTGTAGCAGCAGTGTTCCAAAACCCCCATCTGTAAGAAAGAAAAGACATGTAAATCATCTAAAATACATATCGCACATTCCAAGACATCTTCAAAGCCAAACTATCCTGCCAACCCGGGAATTAATGTACTACCACCACACACCTGTATGACAAAGCAGCCGTAATTGAATCTATGCTTCCAATGACCCTATCAAATACCCAATATAAATTTAACTAACAGGCAAGCATGTTACAACTAAACACCCACATGAAGGGACCTATCAATATCCATAACGATCTGCCTAGCTCTTAACCTTCCATCTCCAAATGAGGCACACTAACCAACATAATGTGGAACAAACAGACATTACTACAGCCGTGGAAAACAATTTTTTTTTCATCTCAGTTCAGCAACTTAACTCCTCCATGCGAAAGCTAAGCTGAATCTCAATGTTCAGTGCAGTTAAGTTCAAACTGAGTTTGTAACTGTTTCGTCTTTTCAAAATCATAAATCAGTAAACATGTATACCAGACTTCTATTTCCCCCCTTCAAACATTTGAACAAAACTCATTCACCATGGCACCAAATCACCATAAAATCAGGAAATAAATGTTAAAATTACCGTTAATTAAGGTTGTTGATGAGCCAATATAAAACTAAAATGGAAGCCTACGATTGCCACCACGAATGCACAGACAAGCCGTCACCTCCGGACCCCAAAGCCCGCAAACACATATTTACAGCTCTCCCCCATCAACCCAGCTGTATAAACCTCAACCCAGAACACCACCATGAAAAGAACATTTCCCCAAATGCAAGCCCATATACCATTATGACCACTTGTAGCCCACGAAACTATTCGCTACTTGATTGATCTGGCTCTTCTACAAGATCGAGACCTACCAGACAACCCCTCACAAGACACCTGGATAAACTACTACAAAGTGGGACAACTACAGAAACCAAAGCCTTGCTCTATAAAGCTAAGAGCAGTAAAATGAGAGGAAAAGCAGGAAGTCGCTTAATAAAAATTGTGTTGTAACCTGCAATGACACCCACATTTTCAATCAGTTTTTTAAAACTCGCAAAACTTGTATGAAAAGGCTCACCTAAGGATCCAAACTCATCCAGTCAAATCTTCCCGCGACTGCCAGATCCGGCCCCCCACTGAACCCCCATCTGTCCACTGCACCATGCGCTCTCCATCACAACACCGGTACTGCACCTCCTGGAATGCAATGTCCACATAGCATTCCATCAACACAGGCCTGAAACCCCAGGAACCATTTGCCAAACAACCGCAGCTGTATGAGAAACCGATCAAAGATAATGCCAAAATCTGAGCATTCTGCAAAATTCCATACAATAGAGAGCTATGTAGCCCAGTTCAGTACCTGCTCTAACTAAATCCCCCCAACAGATAGACAAGATCTCCCGCTGAACCCAGATCCTGTCTGTATGAAGCAAACTACAGAAGTAAGGCTGATAGGGAAAGTAAAACTTATCGGACGCAAATCCCCTTGAATGTCAGAAGCTGAATTTAATTATGCTTCAACTTGAACAACAAAATATATCATCTTCAATTCCAATATCCTCTGAAAAATGTCAAAAGCAGGAATTCAGTTATCTCATATTATGTGAGTTCTAAGAAATATGTAGCTTCACAGCATATGAAAACAACTATTAACAACACCCACAAATCCCGAACTCTCATAAGATGTTTCAACATCCACTACGTTAAATGCATTACTCTAAGCTTAATAACACACGTACTAAATGATTCATTCCCTCAGACTGACTTCCCTTAAGCAAACCTGAGCCGTGCCCAAACTCTGATGTCCTCATGTATTGTAACAGATGCTAGACAGCTGGGCTGGTCAAAGCTATACTTTATCCTTTCAAAACTAACAGAAGTTAAATTGCGCATTATAAAATATGGTGTAGTATGTGTTAAGCAAATCTGCATGGAGTCTATTGCGCATGCACCACATACATTACTCTGCCACCTGAAAGCCTGCAGAAGGGAAAACACAGCGTTTCTTCACCCTGTCCTATCCACATTGCCACAGGTCTAAAGTTGCAGATGCTTTGTTTATTGCCACTACTCACGTCTGTGTAATTAACAGGCAATTCAGAATATCTGCGTCGATGAAAAGCATCACCAGAATTGCATTACCCTTACCTTGACTGCATATCCTCAAAACCCCCCAGCAAGACACCTTTCTTCCTTCTACTGTTTCCTTTATGGTAGGCTCAACAAGCAATATGTGCACTCGGAACAAGGATACACATCTCCTTTGGATAGGGCCTCACAGCATCAAATTTGCATAGTGCATGACTCAATTTGCAAGATGTTTAAATGCCTCTTCTGAAAGTAGGTCTAGACTTCAAAGCATCCCTATCCATAGTCAAATGATTACCAAAAAATAAAACACAACAAACAATCTAGATGAGAGATCCCATTTCTGTGTAACCTTTTTCATGACTTTGCCCCATTTTCTTGCACACAGAATGAACCACGACACACATCAGCATGCTTCAGTCCTAAGCAGAAACCAGGATATTCTTTGAACTCCAGCTGTATTTATGCTAAGACCACTCCACCAAACTCAACACAGCCAAGGAACCTGCCGGTCATGATGCACATGCTTGGCAATGGCCTCACTGACTAGCCTAGAACCCGCAAAAACCCATTCGCAGCTTCACTGAGGCCAGTACCTCAAACTGAACATGGCTCACTAACCCCATCAATGGATCCCGAACCATGCGATAGCCTCAGAAACCACCACCACTGACTAGCCGAGAACCCTAAGGCAAAACAAATCGAAAAAGGATACAGGATCGCAACTGCATCTCACCACTCACACACACCTCCCATACCAAACTCAGCCATGGAAAATGCAGAAACACTTAAAATACAAACCCAGGCTGCACCAATCCCCCCCCCCTTTTTTTTTTTTTTTTTTTTTTTTAAATGGCTTTGTGGCAACTAACAGTCCTCAGAGTAGTTGTGGTCCCTTAACTGTGGTGAGTAAACATTAAGGACTATGAAAAACGCAGTCACAAGGCATTGTTTTTGAACTAACGATATAGCTCAGTAGACCATGCACAAGAGTAGCAACCAATTCATAAATTCTGCTGTCTGACTCCAAATGACAGTTGTTTATTCTGTGATGTGGAACTGACTCCTATATTACCAATACAGTTCATATAATACTTTAATAACTCATGGTGAGGCTGTTAATTTTTATCAGAGTATATATCAGTCACATGTGGATTTGAATGAACACAAAGACCAATCTATAAATATTCCTTCTAATCTGACATTCGGAAATAGTGTGCACTATGGGTTTCTTATCTCTAAACCACCATTATGAGGTATTCTGCTGCATCACACCCCAGCAGGACTCGGAATGCATACCACAATGCCTGCCGCTGCATGCACAATGAGAAGCCGCTCCCCACTGAAAAGACCACCATGTAATGAAATGGATTGAATCTGACACAGGGAGAGTTACCACCAATCTCCAATGCTGTTTACACACCTTTCACAAGCTAACAGCAAAGGTTTCACACCAGATGTATGACAGTCATAACGGCCGGACTCAAACCGCCTTTCCTCGTTTATTAATTCCCAATCCTAGCTGATCTAAAGCAGGAGGACCAGAACGATGAGGCATAACAACATACCAACATAGCCCTGGCAAAATAAATAAATAAATTGTTCACTATCCAAACCACCTGCCCCTGACCTTCCAAACCCCAACTAGCAACCCAAAGCCTTCCTGGTCCCCTGAAGCACCCACAGGTCGTCTTGGGCATGAACTCACCTTAGCAAGTTCATGCCAAAATGTGATTGCTTAGCCAGCTATACTTGGTCAAGCCTCTTTAGCCCCTCCCTACCCTTATCTCATTTCCTCACAATTCTCCCTGCCGCTACTCAACCTTTTCACCTTCCCAACCCCCTTAACACCCACTAATATCAGTGTACCCCTTCACGAAGATGTCCCGGGACAACTTGGTTTGTTGCCAGACTTCTTTTATCCTGCAGCAATACCTTTGTTACTTGTACAATGACAAAACCAACTGAAAGAAGCATGTTATATCTCCTTAGTAATTGTTTTTTCTGCTAATTTCTTTGAGACACCAAAGTACACGTGACTTGGATTGACTTCTTTGTTACATAAAACAATGACATTTTGTTTTTTGTATTTTTATCCATAAAAATAACAAACGTCTTTTAGTCTCAAATAAAGTTGAATGTTATGAATGTTATAATTGTATTACCCATTAACCACTTTAGTCAATATTGCAGTCATAGCTAACATTTTATAACATTATGACATATGGTACCTATTAAATCAAGTTGAGTTTTCTTTTGCTTCCACTGCATATTTTGCTTTTATTTTCTTCATTGTTTAGATACTTGTGATTTATAGCCAGATATTGGGACAGGTCATTTTGCGCTGCATGATCTTCTTCTTTTCATTTTAAAGTGGATCAGGAAGGCCATATCTGTTGCTTCAGATTTTAATGTAAAGATGTGTTTGTGTGTGTGTATATATATATATATATATATATATATATATATATATATATATATATATATATATATATATATATATATATGTATATATATATAGGTTCATAGGTTCATAGGTTCATATATATATATGTATATATATATATATATATATATATATATATATATATATATATATATATATATATATATATATATATATATATATATATATATATATATATATATATATATATATATATATATATATATATATATATATATATATATATATATATATATATATATATATATATATGTATATATATATATATATATATATATGTATATATATATATATATATATATATATATATATGTATATGTATATATATATATATATATATGTATATATATATATATATATATATATATATATATATATATACATATATATATTTGTATCACTTCATTGAAAGACCATTTCAGTGAAACCCATTTCACTGAGAGCAAATCACCTAAAGTTCATTTTACCAAAAGTTCATTTTACCTAAAACTCATTTCACTGACAAGAAGTACTCTAAGGCAAGACAAAGGTATATGTCCTTTTCCCCACTGTAGTGCGATCCTGGTGTTAGTATATATAGTTAGGAGGGTGTGGGGGGCACATTTAATTTGGTTTTCTGTTGTCTGGTTTTGTTTTACATTATTTGGTAAAACCAAACTAGGTGGGGGGCTGTGCCCCCCACACCCCCAATGTGGGGGGGTTGTGCCACTCACACCCCCTAACTATATATACCAGTGGCGGCTGGTGACTTCAAATCAAAGAGGGGCTGCAGGAGCCAGCTGAATGGGTGGGATCAAGGGGAAGGGGTGTGGCCAATCAGAAAGGGGAGGAGCTATTTTCAAAACCACAAAAACTAACTTTAATTAAATACACTGCCCTGGGTGGCAAACCTTATGAGAGTCCAATCAAGACAAAAATAAGTGTAGAAGAATAAAAATATTTCAATGCATTGGCTGCATGACAGCTTACTTAATATCTAGATGGAAACAAAAGGTTGTGAGGCATGAAAAAATAAATTACTTTTTAAATACATTACTGGAATGCCAGTCAAAATCAAGTGCAAGCAAAACCAGAAGCACTCAACTCAAACCACTTCTCCTTGCACTGCAGTTCTAATTATAATTTATATTCAGCTTTATTAAAGTGCCAAGTAACATGCTGAAAGTAGAAATCTCTGTGATGCCTCCACTTGGAAAAATGTTTCTTATCCAAAAAAGACCTGCTGCCTGGCAACTATCTACTTGTTTCATGGGGAAAACATGTAAGTAAAAAATGAAAAGCAAACAAGAAACAAGCTCAAGATACATTGCTTAAAGGATTACTGTACAGGTTATGGACCACACATGATTGGCATTCTGTTTAGTTTACGGGTAAAGTCTGTAGAGATGACTGGAAGTCTCCAACAAGTGTAATGAGCTTTTTAAAATAATGGAATCCTGTCCTTTAATACCCAAGGCTTATACATTATCTAGTCAAGTATTCTCTGCATAGCAACAACAGAAAGGCTTTCAATGTTGGCAATTCTTTAACAGTATGCTTATTAAAGCTTACTTGCATCTTATGATCTCAGACAAGCTTACATTATGGTCATTAAAGCATTGCTACTTAAACACAGAGCAACAGGCACTTTGAGTAATAAGCATAAATCAACAGTACAAAAATATGACAGAAACCAGACCTTTCTGCAAAATCAAGGACAGATGAAAAGCCACTGTAGTACTTGTGTCTACCTTGGATGGGGGGGGGGACGCACTGCACATTTACATTGCATAACTACTCCTTGCCTTGCTTGGACACATCCAGAGTCAGTACATGGTGGAGTGGGGTGCAACAAGTATGTCACAATTTGAAATGTCTCTGGCTGACTGTGATGGCCCTGACACATGTGTCATACCTCTCAACCTCAGAGCAAGAAATCTGGACAAAGCCATACACAGAAGTGGGACAAATGCCCACAAATAAGGGCAATTTTTAAATATTGCTCTAGTAAACTTAGAAAGATAATAGAATAGGTCTTGCATTAGTATGACTTTTCTGAAGGGTATAAAATCTGAAACTCAAATGTCTGCCATTATTTTCTAACTTCAGTCTTTAGTGATTTGTCACTAATTTGCCAAAAAACACAATTTTATGAAAAATGGACCAAATGTGATGCAAAAATATAAAATAGCCACACAATACAGCTGGGAACCTGTCAAAGAAGGGACACTTTAATATTAGTACTGCTAACTTGAGCAGCTTACAAAATAAAAGAATCTACATGCATTTCAAGTAATCTATAACTTTGATTATTACAGTTATTTCTTAATTGTAAACCCTCCATGTTTTCTTCCAAAATTGCTATTTTTGGAGGGATTATTAGGGGAAGAGCAACATTTTAAGCCAAAATCGGAGACAGTTGAGAGGTTGGCTATGCCTAATTCTATAAAGCAATTTATTTGCATGTACCTCTCAACCTGTTAATGCAGTAAATCTGAACAAGGCCAAATATACTGGGGGAACATATAAACAGTACTAAAAATTGCTCTTGTATAAATTGAGACAGTTGATAGAATAACAGTTCTTACTTTAGCATGCATTTTTCTGAAGGTTATGAAGTCTGAAACTCAGTGTATCATTATTTAGTGACTTAATTTCTAAATGATTTGCCAGAAAACTACAAATTTTATGAAGAACAAACCAAAAATAAGAAGCAAAAATCTATTAATTCTTTGAAAATCTGGACAGTTGGGAGGTATAGTTCAGCTGGGCCTGTCTGAGTTTGCTGCCCTTCCCCCCTGACAAAATCACGGTTGAATGGAGCCTCTGCAGCCATTCCTATGAACCATTACTTGGCTATTTCACTCCATTTACCATAAACACTAATGTGCATACTGCTTTACTTGTATGATGAGTTGGACTTCATTTGAAAGTTTTATTTTGTATTTTACAGCACAAACACTAAGTCATCTACTAAACAAAGCAATGCAGTCTCACAATGAAAACTTAGCATTAAAACTTCTCTGCTCTTGAAACTCACATTCATTGAAACAGCATTGAAACCCACATTCAAAGAAAATACATTTTGCCAGTGGCAGATAAAGATTAATTTTGGGCTGTTTTCAAATCATAGGCCCCTTGCATATGAAACATACATGTGCTCTTTGATACACCGTCCTCATTGTATTAAATTATATTCCTTGTACAATATATTACAGTTGTTAGAGGGCGTTTTAAATTTGTTTTGAACATTTTTCCAGTAAACAATGAAACAAAATGCATGCACCCATAATGACAAAACTGCCCAGTTCAGAACATTTATCATAAAAGTCTACTCAGACTTCCAGTCCACCATTATCAGTAAATATGCACAATTCTACAGTCCACCATTATCAGTAAATATGCACAATTCTACAGTCCATTATCAGTAAATATGCACAATTCTACAGTCCATTATCAGTAAATATGCACTATCTCTGAAGAAGTAAAAGTCATCTAAATAATTCCACATTAAAGAAATCTGTAACTAATGAAGAGGTTGCTGCTAGCAAACACCTTTATATTTCATGGTTTCATCGAAAAATAAAGTGCCTGTTGCCCCTCAGGAATAAATTACCTATATTACATTAAAAAAATGATAAGCTAGTAATATTGCAAGAGGAAATGGATGGCAAACTGATAATGAACTCATAGTTAGTATCTTCACCAAGGAGAACATTCTCAGTACAGCAGCATCCACCCCTTGTGGGAGTAGAACCCACAGCCTTTTGCATCAAAGACAAGTACACAACTTGTTGTGCTATTAACAAGGCAAACCAACTTCACTTAAGCAGCACTAAACTTGTTCCCCTGCAGCTCTCAGCTCCTTGTAAAATCTACGCAATACTCAACTTTGCAGCACAAGAAAACTGGAAAAAGCCAAAATGTATAGGGGGGGGGGTCAAAAGCCCAAAAACCAGGGACACAAACATTGCTTGTATAATCCTGGAAAGTTGCTAGAACCATACATTTTACTGCCAAGCTCCCTGTGCAAAACAGAGCAACATACCACTACGCCAAATCAGCTGCTTTGTAAAAGAGGAAGACTGAAACTTAAATGGCTATCATTTAGTGAATTCAGTTCTCACCATAGCTGTCAACCTCTTAGTACAAAACACCTGGACAAACCCAGTAATGAGGGAATACAGCCCTCAAACATTCAGTGCATTCAGTTCTTGCCATAGCTGTCAACCTTAGCACAAAAGACCTGGACGAAGCCAATAATGAGGGAATGCAGTCAATAGGGACAAATTTCAAATATTCATCTTATAAACTTAGAAAATTGCTAGAAAAGGTTGTGATACAGTTGTGTTACTATGTATTTTCTGAAGAACATGAAGTCTGAAATTCAAATGCCTGTCAATTTTACTGCTGACAGAATAAAAACAATTTTCAGCAGAGACCCAGGGAGAAATACTGCAGACACGTCTTTGTAAAATGACAGGGCACCAGAGCAAATCCACACAAACACAGGGAGGAGATGCAGACTCCACACAGAAGACACCCAGCCAAGAATCAAACCAGAAAACCTATAGCTGTGAGGCAACAATACTACCACTGCACCATCAAATATGCAAGGACTTAAACATTCAGAAACCTGAAGTCTGAAATTCAAATGCCTGTCAATTTTATTTAACATTTGTTAATCAGGACAGTCTGACTTGGAACAAAAAAAAATTCAGCAGAGGCCCAGGAAGAAATAATGCAGACATGTCTTTGTAACATGGGAGGACACAAAAGCAAACCCACACAAACACATGGAGAATATAAAGACCCCACAAAGAAGGCACCCCAGCCAAGAAGCAAACTTGAGAACCTGCAGCTGTGAGGCAACAATGCTACAACTGCCCCATCAAATATCAAGCATTACAACATTTACAAACCACAGATATTATGAGGAACAGATCAGATCAAATATGAGGCAAAAATCTGCAATTTTTTTACAAATGGTGGTGGGTAGGGAACTCAAGTCTTTAACACGTGCATACAGGGTACAGGGTTCAAGCCTGAGGTATTCCCTACCACACCACCATGAGCACCTGGGGCATTTTCACACACACACACACACTTCCCTAACCAGTCCAGCATAATAACACACACACACACACACACACACACACACACACACACACACACACTTCCCTAACCAGTCCAGCATAATAACACACACACACTTCCCTAACCAGTCCAGCATAATAACACACACACACACACACACACACACACACACACACTTCACTAACTAGTCCAGCATAATAACACACACTTCCCTAACCAGTCCAGCATAATAACACACACACACTTCCCTAACCAGTCCAGCATAATAACACACACACTTCCCTTAACCAGTCCAGCA
The DNA here is from genome assembly GCF_019279795.1 of Protopterus annectens. Classification (NCBI taxonomy): domain Eukaryota; kingdom Metazoa; phylum Chordata; order Ceratodontiformes; family Protopteridae; genus Protopterus; species Protopterus annectens. Next base: position 547,193,895 of record NC_056735.1, read on the forward strand.
TAATAACACACTCACTTCCCTTAACCAGTCCAGCATAATAACACACACACTTCCCTAACCAGTCCAGCATAATAACACACATGCTTCCCTAACCAGTCCAGCATACATTCAAATAGTAATAATTAACACACACACACTTCCCTAACCAGTCCAGCATAAATTCAAATAGTAATAATTAACACACATACACACTTCCCTAACCAGTCCAGCATAAATTCAAATAGTAATAATTAACACACACACACTACAAAGCATCACACACACACACACACTTCCCTAACCAGTCCAGCATAATACACACACACACTTCCCTAACCATTCCAGCATAATAACACACACACTTCCCTTAACCAGTCCAGCATAATAACACACACACTTCCCTAACCAGTCCAGCATAATAACACACACACTTCCCTAACCAGTCCAGCATAATAACACACACACTTCCCTAACCAGTCCAGCATAATAACACACACACTTCCCTTAACCAGTCCAGCATAATAACACACACACTTCCCTAACCAGTCCAGCATAATAACACACACACTTCCCTAACCAGTCCAGCATAATAACACACACACTTCCCTAACCAGTCCAGCATAATAACACACACACTTCCCTAACCAGTCCAGCATAAATTCAAATAGTAATAATTAACACACACACACTTCCCTAACCAGTCCACCATAAATTTAAATAGTAATAATTAACACACACTTCCCTAACCAGTCCAGCATAAATTCAAATAGTAATAATTAACACACACACACACTACAAAGCATCAGTCCAGTATAAATTCAAGCACTAGTAAAAAGCATACATTCAAACAGTAATAAAATAATTAACGCACTTACCTGTCCTGGCTGTCCATTCCCCATAATGTACATCCAAATGACCGCGCAATAATCCAAAGACCCGCGAGATTCCCGAGATCCAAACCCTTCCCGACGACGAGAGACTGACTGCTGGTGTTGCAGTCCGGCCCCGATGCATTTTCCCAGCGAGTCTGTGCAATTTAAAAGTGCACAGGCGTCTCCTCATGTTTCCCTACCAGGACTGCCGGACTGCCTGGAGCACGCGCAGTAGACTCGCAGTAGTCTGGACTACTGCGCATGCGCGAAGTCCGCGAATTTTAAAACTTTTTATTTTCTTTTTTCTTTTTCTTTTTTAATTTCTTTTTAGTTCTTTTTGTTGAGGGGGCTGCAGTCCGGCAGTCCAATAGCACGGGCCGCCCCTGATATATACTAACACCAGGATCACACTACAGTGGGGAAAAGGACATGTATCTTTGTCTTGCCTTAGAGTGCTACTTGTCAGTGAAATGAGTTTTAGTTGAAATGAAATTTAGGTGATTTGGTATCAGTGAAATGGGTGTCAGTGAAATGGTCTTTCAGTGAAGTGAATATATATGAACAGTGAAAAACAAAGCAGGAGGTAGCAGCCACGGCTATGTAGAATAACAGCTTTATTAGTAAAAGAGGTGAGCGCTTTCGTGGCACCAGCCACTTCATCAGAAAATCAAAGAAGAGTAGAGCACAGCATTTTTACCAAGCTTATCATTGCCATCAACTGCCCAATTTATCCTTAAAGCCATATACTTACTATAAAAAGTTTTATATCTAATGTGAAAATTTTTAAAAGCTTAAAATTAAAAACAGCTCAACAATAGAAACAGCATATTACATCATGCATCATGCAACTTAATACATACAATGTAAAAGTATAAATATATATAAAAGTGTAAAAATATATAAAAAAGTATAAAAAAGTATAAAAGGTCAAGGGGGGAGGGGGGTACTACCTACTATTTCTTTAAATCTCTATTTAGAAGAATGGGTTTGATATTGATTTTGTCATTCAGGCCTACCCCAATGTTAGCTCGTAGCCTTATAATCCATTCTAGTTCCCTAGTTTCTACTCTATTCCTAACATCTCCACCTCTATTGTCGGTATAGACTTTATCTATTACTAAAAATAAAAATTTGTGTGTCTCATCATGGTCCCTCACATGCCTGGCTAAGGCATTTGTCTCTATTCCTCTAGTGATATCATATACATGCTCTCTCATCCGGTCTTTCAGCCATCGCGTTGTCATTCCAACGTAGAAGGCAGGACAGACTGTGCAGTCTGCCAAGTATATAACATTCATACTGTCACAGTTAGCTAATATTCTGAAGGTAAACTCCTTCTTTAGATCTGAATGTAGAAATCTACTTCCAGTGTCAACGAAGGTGCAGTAATTACATTTATTGCAGGGGAAGGTTCCATATCTGACTGCATTTTCTATTCTTGTTTCCATGGGTTGTGGTCCACATAATAATCTTTTTATAGATTTTTTATTTTTATAAGCAAATCTCGGGGTCTCACCTACCAGCCTTTTAACATCATCATCAGCACATAGTATATTCCATTTTTTTCGATATACTTCCTGTAAAGATCTAATGTTACTCGAGTAGGATACCTGTACTCTCATATGTTTCTGACTAACAGTTCCTCCATCTATGATGGTATCCATATCTGAAAAGCATGGCTTACCTATTCCTTCCCTTGCCTCAGACAGACCCACTAATGACTGTTGTATCTCTTTTTCATTGTACCCTCTATGTATGAACCTTTCCTTCATGTTCTTGATCTCTTCCTCATACTTAGTTTGATTAGCTGTGAGTCTTGATGTTCTCAGTCCTTGGCCTCTTACAGTGTTCTTAAATATATGTCTCGGGTGCATGCTCTGTCTATGGAGATAGCTATTCCTATGACATTCTTTCCTATAGATTTCAGTTTCCAGAATACTTCTATCTTTTTGAAGTATCCTAACATCCAGATAATCTAGAACATCATAGGAATGCTTCATTGAAAACTTAAGGAAGCTGGTACTATTGTCTATTCTGTGGAAGAATGATAGAAATGAGGCTACATCACCTCCCCATAGAATAAAGAGATCATCCACAAATCTCCTGAGAACTTCAGATGCATTCCCATAAGATCGAACTTGTGAAAGTTTGAAATTTAAATAAGTTAAATATACCAACTCCAACAAGGAAAACGGTAAATATACCATTCTGCACTGTATGGTGATTTCCATTGAAATGGTTTGAACTTTCACAAGTTCGATCTTATGGTTTCGATCAAATTCGAACTTGGGAAAGTTTGAAATTTAGAAGTAGACCCATATATAGATATATATACACACACACACACACACACACACACACACACACACACACACACACACACACACACACGTGTATGTATATATAAGTTTAATTCAAACAATGCAGTCACTAGGCTATGCGTTTTATTAAAGTTGACATTGCTAAACATCTATAAGTTATTTAAATATTGTTATATTCAACTGACTTCCAGCCTCATTTCTGCATGGAAGATCTGCATTCATATTACATAAAAAGTAGAGAAACTCTCTCTTAACCTTCTTGGCACTATGCTAATGTTTATAAATGTCCAACTGTTGCATTCCTCATTTGTGTGATGCTTTAATACAGAGTACTTCATTGAATAAACACCCTGATTTTGTCTATAAAATATAATATAAATTGGCTGTTCTCTTGCTTAGACAAGCTATAGATATGGGTGTGGAAACCTTACCTTCTACCAAGATGTCTGCTACAGATAGCTTTGTCTTTGTAATGTCTTTGCACTTGCATCTTGAAACATCACAGTTGAGTGGCACTGCTCCTTAGTTACATACCACTCAACCTGCAGACATTGAAAACAGGAACAGAGAATCTTGAAAAGTATGGACATCCAGCCAAAAATATTCCGGACATCTAATTATCATAAATTCTGAATACCAAATAGCACATAAATCTTCTGGCTTCCTGTAGGAATGTGTGATACTATGCAGAAACACACTTAAAAAAACATAGACTGACAAAAGTGATAGAAAAATACAAGCACATTATCAAATAGATAATGCATAGACAAATCAGGATCTGATGTCCCTGTTCAGCAGGGACATGGGTGGAATCCCAGGGATGTAGTTTCTGTTTCCCATCCAGTTATCCAGGTTGCGCTTAAAAAGGGGTAAAGAGGCACTCTGTTTTACATGGAGAGGGAGTCTATTCCATAGATGGCGGAGTCTCTGGGACACAAATCTGTCCTCCAACATGTCTTATGAAGTCAAACACCAGGTTGAGGTCATGTGTGCAGGTTACTTGAGTGGAGCTTGACTTGTGGATAGCCTATCTGTGTATGGTAGATTTTTGAGGCTCTGGATTTTCCTGGTGAGAAACCTCTGTGGTCTCTCCAGCTGCTGCATGTGCTTTGCAAGGTACATGCCGAATGGGGCATTGTATTCAATATTGGCCTTATAAGGAAAGAATACGGGGATGTTATGATCTCCTTGTCCCTGGATGAGATACCCTTACTTATGAGGTGGGCCATGTAGAAAGCTTTCTATACAATGCTGATGAGGGGATTCAGAAAACTGTGAGAAAGAATAAATCAAGTCTCAAAATAGGGACATATTCTCCAAAAATAGGTAAGTTATATGCAAGGGTAAATCAGGTTTGAAATAGGCTATGTTCCTCCAAAATAGGAACAGCTGAGATGTCTGCTTAGGTACTATGGGCAAAAGACACTGGAATGGGTGACAGTGTTTGCAATAAGCTGCTACTGCCCCTCTGGAGTATAAGGATTGCTAATAGTTCTATAACGGTCATTACTCTACATCCTCAAATTTGACCATTTTCTTACCTAGGGTTGGGGTCTTAATAATTCTAAGGACAAAGACCATAAATGAGTGTTTGTGCAATCCTTTGAACTGTCCAAAGGACATTCATTTCAGTTTTACAGCAGACATCATTATGTGATTAATGTCACATCTGCTAGCTCTCTATTAGCCCTATTAGGAAGAGACTACACTGTACCAGTTTTAGTTATGACTGTTTTTATTATCAACATACTTACTATATGAAATGAATGCATACTTATACTATTAGATGTGCACTACAACATAACCATAGAACCATACCAGCTGAGAAAAAAAAAACTATTTTGTCAAAAATAATGGTGATTGCAAAACACTTGATTGCTGCATATTTTAAAGTAATTTTTCCTGAGCAAGCAAAGGAGGCAAACGGCACACTAAAATTAATACTACCAAGTTTGAGGTCTGTGCACATAAGGGCTTTAACAACAAATGGTAAGCCATATATAATATCCCATCATTTTACCTTTATATCCTTGTACTTGTAAGGGTAGTCATAATAAAAGCTAACACACACCTTGTAATGTTGCCTTTACCCAAAATATGATTAAAATGGGGGTTGTATCTTGACACAATAGAGAAAAGCTAAAACTTCTCCTTATTAGCTATACATTGAACTACTTTTCAACATAAATATATACCAGAATATTTAGATATTTCCTGCAGCTTAGGCCTGAACACCAACCTTTTCTGGAAAAACATAAGCTTTCTTAATACTGACTCCACTGGGTCTATGGTTAATTATGGACTGGTCAATACTGTGAACCTCCGTTCCAGGAACCAAAAGCTTTGAACATGCACTTTAGTGAAAGTGCACATCAGCAAATGGTTAACACAGGGAATGGAATTAGTTGGCCACCATTGGGAAATTTGTCCTTTTCCCCACTGTAGTGCGATCTCGGAGTTGGTATATATTTAGTAAGTGGGGCCAGTTGGGGGTGTGGGCTTGACATAGTCTGATGTGTGTGATGATCAAATGCTGGCCAAGACATGCACCGAACTATGTGAAACTCATAGGTTCATAGGTAGGTACTAGGCTATCTCCAAGGGCATTTATAAGCTTAGCCAGAGTGTGTCGGCTTTTGCCACCCCATTGATTAGTTAACTGATCTTCTGTCAAGCAGAGCCAATGAAGTGATCCCAAGGGTGTATTTTCTGTTACCCATCCACTCATCAAGGTTTCTCTTGAAGAGTGTTAGTGAAGGACTCTGCCTGATGTAATTTGGAATTTTGTTCCAAGCATGGGGTGTCTCTGTGACAGGAATCTATCCCTCCAACATGTTCTATTTATTGTTGTGGCGAGGTTTAGCTCACAAGAGCACAAGGCTCGCAGTGACTTGGATTTCTTTAGGTGGAGCATGTCCATCAATTCTGAGTTGGACATGGCTTTGTAAGTCAGGCAGAGATCACCTCTGAGTAAGTGATATGCCACTGAGTACAGCCGGAGTTTTTTCAGTCGGGCTGCATAGGACATATGTTTGAGGCCAGTAATCCTCTTGGTGAGGTACTGTGTGGTCTTTCCAACTGTTGGAAGTGTCTTGTGAGGTACATTCCAAATGGGGCATTGTACTTTATGATGGGGTCTAATGAGTGACGAGTAGAGGGGAACTATAACCTCTTTATTTCTAGATGCGAACCCTTCAGTAATTAGATGGGCTACATAGAAGGATGTACTAACTACTTTGGCAATATGATTGTCAAAGGAGAGATTACTATCTACCTGGGTCCCCAGATCTCTTATTACCTCTTCTGTATTAAGGGGTCTGCCACCTATGTTGTAATTCGTGGCTGTTTTGTTTTTCCCAAATGGGATGACAATGCATTTTTTGGTATTTAGCTTGAGGCCATGACTTTGACATCAGGTGTCCGTCTCAGTAAGGCCCTTTTGGAGGATGTCCGTGTCAGCCAGAGAGTCAGTTACGGCTCCCAGTTTGCAGTCATCGGCGAACTTGGTTAGCCATAGTCCCCCTGTGTTTGCCTGTACTTCTGAGAAGTATATGCCAAACAGTAGGAGTCCCAGGACCGAGCCTTGCGGGACACCACTCGTGACTGGTTTACAGTCAGACCTGGAGCCCGCTATTCTTACTGTGTGAGTTCTGTCTGTAAGCCAGTTGGCAACTGATCTTGTGATGTAGGGATTTATGTTCCGGCTGGTGAGTTTTTCTGTAATACCTGAGTGGGGAATGGTGTCAAAAGCCTTGGCAAGGTCAAGGTAGGCTGTGTGAACCACCTTTCCCTCGTCTATGGCCTTGGTGACTGTCTCAAAGAAGTCAACCAGGTTTAGCAGGCATGATCTGCCCTTAACAAAGCTGAACTGGGTCAGTTCAAGTGTTTGGAGGTTCCCAATGTCTCTGTTAATGAGTTCCATGATGATGCACTCCATAGCCTTCAAGACCAGGCTAGTCAGACTTATGGGGCAATAGTTACCAGGGACAGTTATGGCCCCTCCTTTGTGGAGAGGAATAATCGTTGCTGTGCGCCATTCTGTTGGCATGTAGCCTGTGGAGAGGCTGAGGTTGAACAGTGTGTTTAGCTGAGGGGTTAGTTCGTTCTGTAATTCGTGCAAGACACAGCCTGGGACACCATCTGGTCCCATTGACGCTGTGTTTTTGGCTTTTGAAAGGGCTGTTTTCACCTGCGCGTCTGTGATTTTTGCGACACTACACTTTTCCGATATTATTTTGGGCCCTTTTGGAGGTGAGAGGGGGATGACGTTTGCACTGAATCTATCTGTCAGGATGTTGGCAATATCAGTAGGTTCAGTATATTTTGTGCTGTTTTGCACTAGTTCAGTGCATATCTGCAAGTTGCCACTTAGATTCTTAACATAGCTAAAAAAGGCTTTGTGGTTATCTTTTGAATCCTTGGCTATTTTTCTTTCAAAGTTAATCTTGGATAATTTCATGAGGGATCTTAGTTTCTTACTGATACTGATCAGAGATGTCTTTCCTTCTTGGGATTTGCTTTTTTTCTGAACTAGTTTCCTCCTTCTATTATATAGCCTGTTTATTGCAGGGGTCCACCAAACTGGTTTCCTTCCCTTAGAGGAGTGAGTCTTGGTTTGGCTAGGGATAGCATGATCCATACATCCTTGTAGGTGCTCATAGACTGCATTTGTAAAGGTTTCTGCATCTTGGCCAGCATTATCCTTTAGCGTGGGGGCTGGTTTCTGCATCTTGGCCAGCATTATCCTTTAGCGTGGGGGCTGTGAAACTTACCACCTCTGTCTTAAGTAAGGTGAAGTTTGCTTTAGAAAAGTTTTTTACTGTGGTTTCCTTAGTTGGGGGTAGTGGTGGGGTGTGGACATCCAGAGTGATTAGTTTATGATCTGATCTCACGAGTGACGGGTTGACCTTCGGTGTGGAACACCTGTCGCCCATGTTGGTGATGACCAGGTCCTATATGTTTTCACCTCTGGTAGGGGAGTTTACCAGCTGATCCAGTTAGTTTGAGTTGATGAATTCCAAGAAGCACTGAGCCTGGGAATTTGTACTCGAGTCGTTTTCCCAGTGAATGGTAGGGTAATTGAAATTGCAGAATATCAGGGTGTTCGGTAGGACCTTCATGTTTTCCAGTGTCCCCAGAAAGGTGGATTAGTGGTCCTGGGTCATGGAGGATGATCTGTAGCAGGCCACAATTTGCATTGCAGATATGGCTGATGTTAATTGCACATGGATGATCTCAGAGGTATCATGCTGCACCACTAACCTGGAGGTGTAGGTATCCTTGATGATTATGGATACACCCCCTCCTTTTGTGTTTCGGTCCGTGTTCTGTGGCCGAAACGTGTGGTATGAGTTGCAGCCCAGTAGTGCTGGGGTGGTCGCTGGAGCCATGAACCAGGTTTCAGTTACTGCAGAGATGTCGATGTTCTCCATACTGAGCAGTGCTTCGAGCGTGTGCATTTTGAGATTTAAACTCCTGACGTTGAGTAGCATAACCCTCAGTTTTTTGTTAATTGTGCTGTTTACGGAGGTGGGTTTGACTTTTGAGCCTTGCCTAAAAAAGGCACTATGGGGGCAGCAAGAGCCTTAGCCAGTATTCGAAATCCTAGGGGGTGACAGGTGCAAGCCATCTCTTGCGAAGCAATGCGGCTTGTCGAGCATGTCGTGCCACGCTGACAGACACTGGATCCCCTTTGAATGACACCAGAAGCTTAGCCAATTGTTGAAATTGATAATTTTTTTCTTTATACTGAGGTATCATTCTTGGTGAGGGCAGGATGCTACTCAGGGTCAGGGTCATACCAGCCTGGGCTACATGATCAGAGAGCTCTTTCATGTGTCTTTTCTTGTAGTCCAGGGAGGTACATCTCAGGTCATTCACACCAACATGAACAATGACAGAGTCATATTTATACTTGTTCTGGAATGACCTGAGTGCTTGTGTTATGTGGCAGATTCTGGCTCCTGACATGCAGCTAACAGTAACCTTGTACTCACCCTCCTCACTATATATACCAACTCCAAGATTGCACTACAGTGGGGAAAATGGCAAATTTCCTGGTGGTGGCCAACTAGTTCCATTCTCTGTGTATATCATTTAATGATGTGAACATTTGTTGAATTAAACATTCAGTGCGTTGTGTTCAAGTAATGGAGATTTGGAAAGTTGACCATTCAATGGTTAACCATAGACCCAAGTCCATTTTATTTAGTAATATCTCCAACTCCAAACAATGGAACCATTTTGCATCTCACAAAATAAACTTGTAATACATCCTATTGTCTAGGCATAAAAAATACTTCTGCTGATAAAATTATATAGTTCACTAGCACAGAGCAACCACAATCAAAACTCTTACCCTGTGCCAAAAAAATAAATAAGTAAATAAAAATGAAAGAGAAAGAAAAAAAAATCTAAAATTTCACAAATAGTTTTTAACAAACTTATGGAAAACTCCTACCTTTTCACAGCAGGCGCATGTATTTCATTTTCTAATCGCTGCATCAAAGTATCACTTTTATCTCTAATAAGACTCCAGATAATGGTGCATCGATCAAAACAATACAGTTCATTCAAACTAATGACCTCTCTACAATTAAGTACCATTGGTTCTGCCCAAATTAAGGAGTAAAAATGTACTTGGTATGCATAAATGATTTCTCTGGCACTGAGTTAAATAAAGTGGATATTGTTTCTTGGACCTCTCTAAGGCATTATGTATTTTCTGGCATTTTCTTCTAATGAACAGGATCACAGACTGCAACTACCATCCAATATGTTAAGTGGTTTTATCTCAATTTCAATAAAAGACTGCAGGTTGTGAAGTAGGCTAATGCCATAATAACCTCCCAGTCTGTCCCATACAGAGTCCATATGGGGCTAATCAAGGTCACCTACATTTCCCCTGCTTTTTTAATCAAAATCATAGTTGTGCCATCATGTGTCAATACATGGCAAGCCTACCCTGTCATTCACTTCACTCCCAGTTTCAACAGTATAAAGCTTAACCCTAAGGTACTTTATATGCATTGTTAACTGCGGTTGGTGTTGATGTTTAAGACTCTAGGTTTCTAGGCAATGACAATGTAGCAGTCATGGCTGTGAATCCACAGACTCTGTTTCCTACTGTGTGACTTTCTGCAAGTCTGACAGACAGACATTACGCCGTAAGTTTAAGATTAGACTGCAGGAACACATTAGGGACATCAAAAAACATAAGGCAGAGAGTTCAGTTGCCATGCATTTTTTTGATATACATGATGGTGACTTCTCTTTGTTACAAGCTACTATTTTGGAGAAGATTTTTATTAAAACGGGTGATACTGTGTTAGTAAAGAATGTGCTGCTATATAAAGAAGCTGTCTTCATTTTAAAATATAATACTCTTTTACCTTGGGGATTGAACCATGAGCTTAATTGGAAATATTTAATTAATGAACTATTTAATGGTGATTGTTTTGATTGCTTTATTGATCTATGTATATATAGGGAAAGTTTTATTCAGTGTATTTCACTCTTTGAAGGCTGTGTTTGGCCAAGGCGCTAAGTGCAATAAATTCTTTTGGATCTGCATTTCGTTGTTTTTCCTCATTTTGGTCTCTTGGTGGTTTCATACACATTACTCCTTACCTGGCCCAGAAATGGGCAGTGTGTTCATTGGGCTTTTCATTAACAAATATATATTTTTTAATATATATATATATATATATATATATATATATATATATATATACATATATATGGGTCTACTTTGTTTTGTTGAATCTCATTTCACTGAATTTCATTTCGCCCAGATCACATCACTGAAAACACAAATTACTGAAAACTCATTTCACTGAATCTCATTTCACTCAACTGAACTTAGTATAAATGGCACTGCATGGAGTACTGTAAGGCAAGTATATGTATATGCCCTTTTCCCCACTGTAGTGCGATCCTGGATTTAGTATATGTATATATAGTTAGGGGGATGTGGGGGGCAAAGCTCCCCACATTCGGGGTGTAGTCCCCCACCTTGTTTGTTTTATATTGTATTTTACCAAAAACTTCAGAACGATACATTTTAAACAATAGACAGGCATAGTTGCAACACCAGTGACTAACTCTCTCCAGAAGACAATATGTACTCAAACTAAATGGGTGGCTACACCCCCAACAGCCCCCCACACCCGAGCTAACTATATATACTAACTCCAGGATTGCACTACAGTGGTGAAAAGGTCATATACCTTTACTTATGTTCATAGGTAGGTACTAGGCTATTGGCCCTAGGGCCTATACAAGCCTAGCCTAAAAGGTACCCTGGCTTTCGCCACCCAAGAAAATTATTTTCCTGTGCCCCTATCAAGCAGAACCACAGAAGTGATCCCCGGGGTGAATTACCCATCCAATCATCAAGACTTTTCTTGATGAGTGCTAATGAGGAGCTCTGTTTGACAAAGATAGGTAGTCTGTTCCAGAGTATGGGAAGTCTCTGGGACAGGAATCTATCCCTCCAGCATATTCTGTTTATTGTGGTGACAAGATTTAGGTCCCCAGAGTGTGTAGCTCGGAGGGATTGGGATTTCTTTAAGTGGAGCATGTCCAACAGCTCTAGGTTTGACATTGCTTTGTATGTTAAGCAGAAATTGCTTCTGAGTAGGCGATATGCGACGGAGTAAAGCTGGAGTTGTTTGAGTCAGTCTGCGTAAGGCATCTTTTTTAGGCCAGTAATCCTCTCTGTGAGGTATTTTTGCAGCCTTTCCAGTTGTTGTAGATGTCTTGTGAGATACATACCAAAAGAGGTGTTGTACTCTATAATGGGTCTAATGAGTGATGAGTAGAGGGGAATAATGACCTCTTTTTTTCTGGATTAGAAGCCTTTTTGATGAGGTGTGCCATGTAGAAGGATTTCCTGACCACTGTGGCGATGTGATTATCAAAGAAGAGACTACTGTCCACCTGTGTCCCAAGGTCTCTTAGCACACTTTTGGTGTTAAGTAGACTAATGCCTATATGGTAGTTCACGGGTACAGAGTTTTTACCAAAGGGGATGACAATGCACTTTTTGGCATTGAGCTTGATACCATGGCTTTGACACCAGGCATCTGTCTCAGTGAGGCCCTTTTGTAGGATGTCCACATCGTTAGGAGTTTCGATTATGGCTCCTACTTTGCAGTCATCTGCAAATTTAGTTAGCGAAAGACCTGTGTTAGCCTGTACTTCAAAGAAGTAGATATCAAACAGGAGTGGATCCAGAACTGAACCCTGTGGTACTCCTCTTGTCACTGGTCTGAAGTCTGATTTGGAGTCTGCTACTTTCACAGTGTGGGATCTGTCAGTAAGTCAGTTGGCAACCCAACTTAGTGAGTTTATCTATAATCCCAGAGTAGGGGATGGTGTTGAATGCCTTGGAGAGATCTATATAGGCTGTGTGAACCACCTTACCCTCATCTATGGTTTTGGAGACTGCTTCAAAGAAGTCTATCAGGTTTAGGAGACTTGATCTGCCTTTTACAAACTCGAACTGTGTGGGGTCCAGAGTTTGGAGTTCTATCAGGTTTAGGAGACATGATCTGCCTTTTACAAACTCGAACTGTGTGGGGTCCAGAGTTTGGAGATCTCCAATGTCTTTGTTTGAGTTCCGTGATGATACATTCCATGGCCTTGCAGACCAGGCTTGTCAGGCTAATGGGACAGTAGTTCCCGGGGTCTGTTGTGACCCCTCCTTTGTGGAGTGGGACAACCATCGCAGTGCGCCATTCAATGGGCACAAAGCCTGAGGTGAGGCTATGATTGAACATGGTACTTAGGTGGGGTGCCAGTTCATTCTGTAGTTCATGTAGAAGGCAACCTGGGATGTTGTCAGGTCCCATGGATGCTGTGCTTTTGGCTTTGGAGAGTGAGGTTTTTAACTGTGCAGCCGTGATTACTGGAACTTTGCATTCTTTCGGTATAAAGATGGGCCCTTTAGGGGGTGCGAGAGGGGTGAAGTTAGCACTGAACCTATCAGCCAGGATGTTGGCAATATAAGTTGGTTCTGTATATTTAGTGTCATTGTGCTGTAACTCAGAGCAGATCTGAGTGTTGCCATTGAGATTCTTGACATAGCTATAGAATGCTTTGTGGTTGTCTTTAGAATCAGTGGCAATTTTGTTTTCATAACTAGCTTTGGAGGATTTTATAAGGGATCTCAGCTTCTTACTGAGGCTGACCAGGGAGTTCCTCCAATAGTGGGATTTTACTCTTTTTTGCAACAGTTTCTTTCTTCTCTTGTAGAGTTCGTTTATGGCAGAAGACCACCAGATTGGCTTCCATTTTTTGGAGAAAAGCATCTTGGTTCTTTTAGGGATAGTATGATCCATGCACTCGTGTAAGTGCTTAGAAAGTGCATTTGTGTAGGATTCAGCAGCCGTACCTCTATTATTCATCTGCATGGGTGTCGTGAAGTTTGCCACTTCTGTCTTAAGAACCGTGAAGTTGGCTTTGGAGAAATTTTTTACGATTGTTTTCCTAATAGGGGGTGGGAGCAGGATGTGGCTGTCTAGGGTGATTAGCTTGTGGTCGGATCTCACCCATGTTGGTGATGACCAGGTCTAGGATATTGCTGCCCCTGGTGGGGGTGTGGATAAGTTGATCCAAGGCGTTGGAATTGATGATTTCCAGAAATCGTTGAACAAAAGAGTTGGTTCACAAGTAGTTTTCCCAGTTAATAGTGGGATAGTTGAAATCACCCATTATTAGGGTGTTGAGTTGTACCTTAATATTTTCCAGTGTATCAAGAAAAGAGGAGTGGGAATCCTGGGGCATGGTAGGGGGGTCTGTAGCAAGCTACAATCTGGATTGCGGTTTTGCCCAGTGTTAGTTGAACTTGGATAATCTCAGATGCATTATGCTGAGCAACTAGCTTGGAAGTGTGGATATCCTTAATGAATATGGACACGCCTCCACCTTTACTGTTTCGGTCCGGGTTTGGTGGCCGAAAGGTTTGGTATGAATTATAGCCTGGTAATGCAGAGGTGTTCCCTCAAGCTTTGAACCACTGCACAGATGTCAATGTTCTCTGTTTTAAGGAGTGCCTCGAGTGAGTGCATTTTGAGGTTTAGACTTCTAGCATTGAGTAGCCTTACCCTCAGATTTTGCTTGCTTGTACCTGTTACGGTGGTGAATTTGTTATTTGACCCTTACCTAAAAAAGGCACTATAGGGGTGGCAAGAGCCTTTGCCAGTATTCGGAATCCCAAGGGCGACAGGTGCAGGCCATCTCTGGCAAAGCAGGGTGGCCTGTCGATCATGTCATCGCAGGCAGACAGATACTGGATTCCCTTAGAATGACACCAGAAGCTTAGCCAGTTGTTAAAGTCAATCATTTTGTCCTTGTACTGTGGTATTATTCTGGGTGATGGCAGGATGCTACTCAGGGCTAGCGTCATACTTGCCTGGGCTACAAGATCTCTTTTCATGTAGTCCAGGGAGGTATGTCTCAGGTCATTCACACCAACATGGACAATGACAGAGTCATATTTGTGCTTGTTGTGGAGTGACCTGAGTGCATGCATTATGTGGCAGATCCTGACACCTGACAGGCAGCTGACAGTAACTTTCTCCTTGTTTAGCATGGTGAGTGGAATGTCAGTGTGCCTGACTATAGAGTCACCTATCACTAGAGTGTTGGGTACGTTATGTCTTATGGGCTGTAGTTGAGCGACACACTGAGTATGTGGGCTATGTGTCATTTGGGTCGTGTTGGGGGGTGGAGGTTGTTTACATTTCTGCTTTGGAGGTCTCAGTTGTTTGGGCAGATTTTTAGTGAGAGCCACTGCGAATGTAGGTGTGTGTTTTGTGCTTCTGTGTTTGTGTGTGTGTTTTGGAGGCGTAGGTTTTGAGGGACTATGTGATGAGTGTGGTGCTGTGCAAGTGTTTACCTTTTCCTCTTAACTGTCTAGTCCAGTCTTCGGTGAAGAGAGCTTTGCTTCCAGTTTGGCTATATAAGTGCATCTTTCACAGGTCGTAGTGTTGGGTGGTAGGAGGAGAGGGTTGTCTGTGTACATGTGGCAATTGCTGCATTGTCCCAAGATGCCCGGATTCATCAGGTAGACAGGAAAAAACACCAGGAGCTGTCCTTTAGACATGCCTGGATAGGTGTTTATTTATTAAGTACTAAAACTGTTTTCCTCTAGACAAGTGAGGAAAGTTGAGTGCTGTAGTAATGTTTAGCTTATTTAGTGCTTACAACAAGTTGTGAACAAGTGCTGAGCTCAAAGAAATAGATTTAAGTGCTAAAACTAAAAATCTGGCTAGTTGCAAGGGAAGAGCAGACTTTATGGTGCCAGGAATAGTTTAACCCTAGTTAAGTGGGGGGGGGGGGGGGCTCAGGAGCTCAAAAACAGTCCTGGACACAGCAAACCCGTATCTGGACAAGACCTGCCACAGGAAATGGGGGAAGCAAACTTAGAATTTTTTTTTCAGTAAAGTGGAAATGGAGAAAGCTGGAACAGAAGTTAATTCAACGTTAAGAATCTGAGTGGGTTGGCCTTCACAAATGTTCTCTATTAGATTGAATGAACTAGTGACACTAGACTGGGAGGAGTGTCACAGATCAGATATACAGTATGGGCAGGCAACTGCAAAGCCACCAAGTATAAGAACACCACAACACTAGGGAGGATGGGTGGGAAAAATTACAGTTCCTAGCTGTAGCCACTAAATGAAAGTTTTAAACAGATCAAGGAGCAAGCAGACTCTAGAGAATGCTTTTAACTGTAAACAGACAATTATAGTAATGCACACTATTACAGTTCCTAGCTGTAGAACACAGAAACCTCAAAAAATCAAAAATGCACAGAAAAGCTCAGATAGAGCACTCACAAACAGAAAATACAACTGTCAGTATGAAAAAGCAGTTTACAGTTAAGTAGTTCAGTAAACATGCAAATAGAGTAATGAAACAGGATCTAGCAATGAAAAATACAGTTAAAACAGTATAAAACAGTACATAAATGCAGTGAAACAATAACGATTTATAACAGTGCAAAATGTGGTAGATCAACTGTATAGCACAAATATAAGCATTTCAGAAGTGCAGTTCAGTGAAATAAGTGTCAGAAATAACTTATCCTGCTCTTGGAATCTTAAGGAATTTCCGCGTAGTTTCAGTAATGAAATACAATCCACAGCCTGATAAATACAAGCACAACCTTTTCAAGACACAGGGTTTATATACCAGTAAGGATGGAAGAGTTAGAAGATCAAATTACTACTCAGATCCTGCTATTTCCCAATCATTCTTACTACAGAAGGTCAGGAGACCTTACTACTCTCAATAATAATGAAGACAGACTATCAGCAGAAAGTGGCTGCCAGAAACACAGGAAACTCAAACAAAACTACCTGGCCTAGACAACAGGCCTCTGTCAAGATTATGCCACCTGAGCAGAAAACAGAAACCTCAGTTTAAAAGCATAGAAAGAACACTCACAAAGAGAAAATACAAGTCTCAGTACAAAAAAGCAGTTTACAATTTAGTAATTAAATAACAAATGCAATTATAGTAATGCACACTATTACAGTTCCTAGCTGTAGCCACTAAATGAAAATTTTAAACAGATCAAGGAGCAAGCAGACTCTAGAGAATAATTTTAACTGTAAACAGACAATTAAAGTAATGCACACTATTACAGTTCCTAGCTGTAGAACAAAGAAACCTCAAAAAATCAAAAACGCTCAGAAAAGCTCGGATAGAGCACTCACAAACAGAAAATACAACTCTCAGTATGAAAAAGCAGTTTACAGTTAAGTAGTTCAGTAAACATGCAATTAGAGTAATGAAAAACAGTATAAAACAGTATGTAAATGCAGTGAAACAATAACAAAGCTTTATAACAGTGCAAAATGTAGTAGATCAACTGAATAGCACAATTATAAGCGTTTCAGAAGTGCAATTCAGTGAAATAAGTGTAAGAAATAACTTATCCTACTCTTGAAATCTTAAGGAATTTCGCTTAGTTTCAGTAATGAAATACAATCCACAGCCTGATAAATACTTGCCTTACAGTACTCTACATAGTGCATTATCAACTAACTGCATTTCAGTGAAATGAGATTCAGTAAAATGAGTTTTCAGTAATTTGAGTTTTCAGCAAAGAGGTCGGGGTAAAATAAAATTAAAGTGAAATGAGATTCAACGAAACAAAGGAGACCCATATATATATATATATATATATATATATATATATATATATATATATATATATAGAGAGAGAGAGAGAGAGAGAGATACCGATATAGATGCACACTTATAGAGGTTGTAATAAAAGCCTACTAAATAATAAGTTCCGTGTTTTGTAAGTGCAATCTTTCATTCTTCTTTTACATAAAGGTGGTACCTTCACAGAAATGTCAGACTTTCATCCTGTTGCAGTCTTCTCACTTTTATCAAAAATCATGGAAAAAGGTTTCTATAATCAGGTTCTTTACCATAGTCTATCCCTCAGTCTCCATTCATCCACACAATATGGATTCCCTCCTAACTGCAACACTAATACTGCTAATCAAGTCATTCATTCCTTCCACTATTTTTTTTGCAATATTCATTTCTCCTACACTCACCCTCTTTCCTTACCCAATTACCTATTCTTATTTCAAACCTCATTAGTTCTAAGCATTGTATATCTTCTAGTTAATATATATATATATATATATATATATATATATATATATATATATATATGCACATTTTTTTTTCTTTTTTCCCCTTTTATTCTTAAATACTCTACCAAATAGAAGACAATCTGCAAGTCCTACTCAGTATGTTAGCATTGTTTGCCTGATAACAGGCTTTGAGTATTAAATGAATTTACACCAATGTAGGCCGCACAAAGAGCTTGGCTGAAGTAATATTCTTGCAATGTAGCAATATTTCATCCACTCTGTTTCTGTCATATTTCTATTAAGTGTCATGTAAATGAAGGTATAGTCTATCATGTCATGCATGTTTTACATAATTTTGGACTGCATATTTATTTTAATTAATAAAATGGAGATTTTATCCCCTATACCCCCATTCAAAAAATATCTTGCTCAGAGGGCCCTTCTCAACAAAAAAAATAAGTGTATATATTTATTCACAAAGAAATTGATTAATAAATGTCCTGCTTATCAAGGACGGACCCACATACACAGTGTCAAGTGAGTTTACTAACCTCCATGCATAGCAGAGATTTGACTATTTCTGCCATCAGTGCTTTAGGTATTCTGCTGAACATGAGGAGTAAGGCTTTCTTTGTAAACTTGATTGTTTTGTAGAAAACAAGTTAGCTCATGAGCCAGATTTATTTTTGGTAAGCATTTTGCTGTTCATTATAACTTTCTTGTATGACAATTCTGGCATTTATATTAAGCTGGGTGGCTGGAGTGCCCCGAGCATAAGCCCTACAGACTTTATATAAACATTTGTATTACAAGTGCCACCCTGAAGTCAACATATCCATTTCTTAACAATACATTGAATATCATTGCCAGGGGTTAGACAGCTTTTTGGATGGATCCGTTTGAACAAATCAAGCTTTATAACTCATGCTGAGATCAGAAATAAAACAGAACAGTCTCAATCAGTATGCTGTTTTGATCTTTGCCTTTTATATTCGCCTTCGTGATTTAAAAGATTTGCCTCCTTAAAATTTTGAGAAGATTCCCCTTTTGTCTGTCATTAAAGGTGAGATTTCTTTTGAACTCTGGGTTTTATTCAGATATTAACCATCTTTGGGCTGATCAGCAAATGATAGGTGATGTACATGACTACCTTTAGGAGATCAGACTATGGCAGATAATTATAAGGTACAGTGGAAAGGATGCTTTTTTCTATTTACTAATTGATGGTTCTACAGAAAGTTAACTCTGTTGGAAAGATTCTTTGCAGGAAGAAGGATATTTAGAAGTTCTCACTTTATGTGCAGACAGATTTCACGTATAATGACAGTTACCAGAGAACAACGAATGTGATATTTTTTTAAACCCATTATAATCTACTGCTGACATTTTCTGTTAGGTACTGATTTCATTTTTACATCTTTGTCTCATGTAGTAAGTGAACATAATGCAGAGAATTGAAATGAATCTTTAGATTTCTCAAAATATCACAGTTTCCTGGATTACTTTGTAGACACAAATAAATGTATGATACAGGTTATCTTACTAGTGCAGAGTGAGGTTCAATGATACAAACTATTGCAACAAATTTCCTTTTCTTAAATTATCCTTTATTCACAAAGGTTTTAGGCTGGTAGTATAAGGATGAGAAGGATAACTATCTTGGTTTAGTGGCAGCCAGGCAGCAAATCTGAAAGAGGAAAAGGACACAGATAAAATCTTTTTGCCGGCAGCATGGTTCGTTTGCAAAGGGAAAGGATGTATACCAGGAAAAAACATAAATAACATGGAATGCTACAAGACAGAATATCTGTGAGTTTGGGAGACACCTTTTATTTCTGAAAAAGAGACCTATTTTCAGAAGTGCAATGCCTATTTTTAGAAAAATGCTGTGAATGGTGAGTTGTCAATTGCAGTGTATTTTAGTATGGGTCACACATATTAACATTTTATTCTACTGTTAGTATAAACAATTCAGCAATGCAGCTCAAATCAGTTGCAAGGAAGAAAATATTCTAGAATGTTATGCTGTATTTGAGTTCCCTACATTTTACTGTGTACATGCTTTCTGATGAAGTCTACAAAGAAATTATAAAATGACATCTTTGAGCTCCCTACAATTTAAGGTATATGTGCTTCCAGAAGAAATCTACAAGGTAATTTTGCAATGGCATATTTGAGGTGCTCATACTAAGTATGTCTTCCCAGATAAGAAGAATCCACATAAGCAAAGCATTAATACTGACAGCAGGTGATGAACAGAAACTAACCTGAAATGTAGGGCATAAAACACCGCACTTTAATTCCAAAAACAGTGAAAAGAATGGCATGTAAGGCACATTTCTGACATCAGAAAGATGTGTAATACTTGTTATATACTCGGACTCCCTGAATTCTGTTAAGCATTGTCTCATACAAAGCAGTGCTCAACAGCTACAGTACAAGAGTGCTGGCAAGCCATTAATATGATTTAATGATTTAAATACCAAATCTGCAACATTTTTGGTTATTTTAGATATGCAGTACAGCCTCTCATTAGAAGCTAGATGTATGAGGTATCAAGCATGTGGATGATAGCCATATGATAGCTATAACTATCTTGCACATGAGTGAACTCAGGAAGGACCCATACAATTAAAGCCTTGCTGGGTATGTTTCTGTCACATCGATGGTTGTGGAGTAAAAGTACTTTTGCAAAGCAAGCTGGTAATCTTTTGGAGTGCAGAATTGTACTGTATGTCCTACCACCCCAGAACAAGCCATTTCTTTAACCATATCACCACTTATATTTGAAAAGGGGTCAATTAAACGTTGTACACCTGATCTTTAGTAAGGCTTTGATTGCTATTCCTCCAAGCAGGTAAATGGGAAAGTAAAGAGTAAAGACAATGGAAAACTGAATGTCATTGGTTTGGAGACTGGTTGAATGACCAGAAACATAAAGGCTTAGTTAAGGGATATTCTGTGCAGGAAAGTCAGTAACTATAGGGTACCAAAAGACTAAGTATCCGGACTGTCTAGTTTAACACGTTTATGTCAGATGTCACCTTATTTAAGAAGATACTTGGTGGGTAAACTGAGAGCAGCTGAGAATTAATCCAGAAATATTTTACCTCCTGAACTTTATTGAATACATTATACTGTAAATAAACTCCTAGAGCTCTAGCTAAAACAAACAAAAAAAAAACTGTATATTTACTTCTAACATTTTTATCTTGCATTGTATCAATTGTATATATTGTATTACTATTTTGTATTTTGCATTCTGTGTATTACTATTATGTATTTGTTGTTATTCTTTTTTATTTACTATGATTCTTTGTATTATTCTGGAGCTTTTCTCCCCAGGACTCCATTGAAAACGGGCTCTTCATGGCCCAGTGGACTATCCTGGCAAACAAACTGCAAATAAATAAATAAAGATAACAGTAATATGCTTGTCATTTGTCTGTAGTCTGGTTGGATGGATCAGTTTCAAGCCCAATATGGTGCAACATACTTGGTGGATAAACTGAGAGCAGCTGAGAATTAATCCAGAAATATTTTACCTCCTGAACTTTATTGAGATGGATACACTGAAACATATTTTCAATAGTGAGCAGTCATTTGTTGGGGGTGCAGAGAAAGGAGGAAGTACCTTGGAGTTTATAATCTCTCCTAGATTGAATCACACAATGACATACTCTCGGGTATGTGAGATACATAGCTTGTCGGGTTGGTTCCAGAAATAATAAGGTAATTCCTACTTTTTAGAGGAAAATAAGCTTGTGGGTTGTGAATGTATCTGCTGACCAAAGTGATAATAGAATATAAGGACTGAAGAATGCAAACAACAATAAAATGGAAAAAAAGTGCGTAGAGAATTTTAATGGTTAAAACACGAGTATGAAATGATACTTAGTCTTTTGTCAAGGAGTAAAGTGCAAGAGTAGATGCTTCAGATTAAATGTCTAGAGGAAACAGACTCACTGGACAAGGGATGCTTGAAGAAGAATGGTTCAAGCTTTAATTAAAGAAATGTAACACTTTGCAAGATGGTATTAGACACTGAAGAAACATTGCCAGGATATCATAGTACATTTCAAGTATGGGGGTGATCATAGGGTAAAAGGATCATAGGAAGTTACTAGACTATTGGCTCTGAGGCCCTTACAAGCCTTGCCAAGAATTTAATCCATGTTCCAACAAATCAGCACCCTATACCACTGTCCAACAGGGACACAGGTGGAATCCCAGGGTGTATTTTCTGTTCCCCATCCAGTTATCCAGGTTGCGCTTAAAAAGGTTTAATGAGGTACTCTGCTTTACATGGAGAGGGATTCTTTTCAACAAAAGGAGGAGTCTCTGAGACAAAAATCTGTCCCACCAATGAGTCCTATTGATGTCACAGACTAGGTTGAGGTTGCCCGTGTAGGTTACTCAAGTGGAGCTTGACTTGAGGATATGCAGCAGTCCCATCAGGCCGGGGTCTGAGATTACTTTGTATTCCAGACAGAGGTCACTTTGAGGAGTCTGTATGAGACTGAGTAGCAAGACAGGTCTTTTCACCTATCTGTGTAGGGTAGATGTTTGAAGCTCAAAATGATGGAGCAGCAAAGTGATGGGATAAAATGATGAGGGGTGGCATGGGACAGTGTAAGGCAAATGCAAATATATAAAGTTTTTTTAATACTCAATAGACCTTGTAGATCCCAAGTCTTTCTTCAACATCCTGATCATGTATTCCTGTATTTATGTTTTATCCTGCTATCTTAGACTGTGCAATGAAGCTTAACAAATGACAGGAGTGGAAAGCCTGAGTGGACATGATATTGATAGTGTCAGAAATCAATTTTAGAGTACAAGTAACTATAGTGTTTGGGGATGGGGCTTTCCTTGGAGTTTAGTTGAACCACAGAAAATGTTAAAGCATGCTTTTCAGCTTATAAGTGATGTTTAGGTTTAGGTGACTTTTTATGTTCAAAGATCATGTCATGTCATGTTATATTTCAAACCTGTAATTACAACTCACACCATGAGCAGCATTACTTTCATATATGAGGGTTTAAGTAAATAATTGCATAACTATCCTACACCACCAACTCATAAATTTAGCACTGGGAATCTCTGAACCAGCTGTTTTTTATTTTATTTATATCTTAGGTATGCTAATATACCACTGTGAATACCTCCTGGGTAGTCTTATAAATGGCTTGGCTGGCACAAAACTAATGTATTTGATACACTAAAAAATAAAAGCATATAAACAACACAGCATTTTACCTCCCCTGTTAATATCCAGTTTACTTGCAAATAAATGAAAATTGGTTTAGTTTATTTAATATGTCAAATTAAAATGATTGTGATTCAGCTATATTATGACACATTTTTCAAATTATTGTGTATCGTGGCCATGAAGACTCCTGGGTAAGAGGAAAGGGATTAGATTCAGATCAAAATAGTGATTGCTATAGCTACAGATACTGAATTAGCAATAAAAGTATAAAAAGATATGTTTACTACCAGCTACCCAAGTGTTTCTGGAATACCTTTTGGGATAGTCTACCTCATTTTGAATACCATATTTCATTTGTTATCTTTCAGATAAAGGGTGACAAAGCTCAACTACCTATTTATGTCTAGAGCTAAATGCTTGAGTGCCATATAACTTTTTAAATAATTGTCAAACAAATAATAATGCTACATTAAACTATTGCGTTTGCTATTGATTGTACAGTAAAATAGTGATGTTTGAAATATTTACCCTCGATGTCATGTTTTCACTGTTTTAATAACGTTTTGACATAAGGCCAAGCTGAAAGAATTAAGGCTGAACAAGATGTGATCTTGAAAAGTTTGACCTGCTCTCTAAGTAAAATGACTCAGACAGCCAGGAGTTAGATGTCAGTATTGCGTTCTGCTACAAGTAAAAGATTTAACTTTACTTAGTTTGGAGAATTCAAGGACTTCAGTAACATCTCATTTACTGTTCATTATTCATGATGGTTATTCAGCCTAATCATACCCATCATAACATATTCTTAGGAAATCAGGAGGATGAGGCCAAAGCATTTGTCCCAGTCCCCTTCAATAAACACCACACCAAATGACATTTGATGACCTTTATTAAACTTCCATAACTCTGGTTACCAATTTTATTTACATCTGGACATAGTATAGTTGATTCTAAACACAACATAAACATCATTGTAATGTTAATCAGGACAGCGTACCTGCTCATCCTGCCCAGTAAGCAACATCCATACCTCTGCTCGCTTACTTTACTTATGAAGCAGCGTACCATCTCACTTCATAAACCAAATTACCAACCAAATAAGCAGCATCCTTACCTCCGTTTGGTTACCTATTCAGCAAACTTCCTCCAGCTGCTCATTTCCTTTCCACAATCCTTGGAATAAACCTCCACACACCGGAGGGGGAACAGAAGAGGGCAAGCCTGTCCCTCTTCTCCGCCTACCCAAACTAACATAACCAAAATCCCCGCCAACCGCTGACAAAAAAAGGGAGGGAGGGAGGGTAGCAAGTTCATGCCAAAATGTGATTACTTACCCAGCTACACTTGTCTAAACCCCTTAAGCCCCTCCCCACCCTTATCTCATTTCCTCCCAATCATCCCTCCCTCCATTTAACCCTTTCACCTCCCCCACCCACTTAACTCCCATTACTATATCAGCCTAACCCCTTCTGAAGATGTCCCAGGACAACATGGTTTGTTACCAAACCTCATTTGTTCCAGTCCCCTTCAATAAATACATCACACCGAATGACATTTGACGACCTTCATTAAACTAACATAACTTTGATTACCAATTTTATTTACATCTGGACATAGTACAGTTGATTCTAAACACAGCATAAACATCATTGTAATGTTAATCAGGACAATGTACCTGCTCATCCTGCCAGGTAAGCAGCGTCCATACCTTTGCTCACTTACTTTACTTATAAACCTCCTTGTAATGTTAATCAGGACAGTGTACCTGCTCATCTTGTCCAGTAAGCAGTGTCCATACCTCTGCTCGCTTACTTTACTTATGAAGCAGCATACCATCTCACTTCATAAACCAAATTACCAACCAAATAAGCAGCATCCTTACCTGTATTTGCTTACCTATTCAGCAAACTTCTTCCAGCTGCTCATTTATTTTCCACAATCCTTGGAATAAACCTCCACACACAGCAGAGGGAACAGAAGAGGGCAAGCCTGTCCCTCTTCTCCACCAACCAGCCTGTTCCCCCTCCCTTCTACCCAAAATTGTCCAATCAACGACCTTCCATAAATGGAAGGGTTAGGCCAAAGATTATTCGGTGTACCTATCATCTGTAAAGTACCTTAGAACCCTGTCATCAACCCCACGCCTTGACCTAATAGCACTGGAATGCACCTTAATGAAACTAAATAAAGTAGGATTACCCCATAACCCCACTAACCGGGAAAAGCCTAAATGACAAACAACAATCCATGACCACACTGTACCATCGGAATCTCCACTCCAAAAGAATACATTATCTTTAGTCTGCTTCCCTCAAGCCACTAACCATGGCTCGACCTTTCCAGAATGACAACCTATAGCCATAACAAGTGTCACAGAAAACTGTAACCCCTTGAACACAATTCTCCAGCCTGTTCAAAGAAAACCCTGAACAAGACCCTGTCAACTATAGCATCTCTCACTAGCCCACCAAACTACACAGCTCTGGCTGTACAGTAACCTGATTAATGCAGGGAATAGACTAACTCCAAAATCTTAATGCGCTAACACTAAGATCCAGAACCCCTTGACATAGTTCCTGAAAACTCACCTAAGCCCAACAATTAAGTAATCTACATGCCCAACCATAAGCACCACCAGTGCACTCATTACCAAATGGCAATCACCCTACCTACTCAAAGGACAAATTTATCACCCCAACCACACGTTAGGAACCCCTCAGGCCTTCTGTCAAAGAACAGCTCGACTTTGGCCCTTCCCCCCCAGATACAGTTTAAACAACTGGATAAGTAACTAAAACCCCCAATATTCCCACTACCTGAATGCAGGGTGTTGAAGTCAACTGGCTAGAAAAAGCCATGGGGCTTTAGCCTAATAAGTTCTTGCACTCCTATGAATGTTGTGACTCTACTCCTCCTGTGGGATCCCCACACCCCATAATCCATCCCCACCAGTTTCACCCTAGCCCCCAACCTACCTCTAACTAACTTGCCCCACATTCCAACACAATAATCAGCTCCCATGCTACTTGATCACAGCACCCTATCTTACCTTAATGACCCAACAAGGGGAATTACCAGTGACCACACTGTGCACCACTCCATCACCTACTCCTCACTCGCCTTGCTTCCATCATCGCTCGCCCTGCTTCCATCATCTGTGAACTCACTGTGTAGCGCCACAACAGGTACGATCACATCACTTTGAAATGCACTCACTTCCAACAGTAACTATTGCCCACTTATGCTCCCCATATGTAACCTCCTCACTTGCCACTGCTTCCATCAGCTGCGAATTCACTGTATCACCACAACTCTTTCTTGTCACACCACCATCTACAAAGAAAAGGACAAAATTAAACCCTCTAATAGTAATGACAAGGCTCCACCTTATAACCACTTATTCCAAATTACAGCCACAGCATTCCAAGACCCCATCTGCAAGAAAGAAAAGGACATGTAAGCATCCAAAATACATAACACCTTCCAAAACATCTTCAAGGACACTCTATCCTGCCAACCTGGGAAGGAATGCACCACCGCCACTCCCATCTATGACAAAGCAGACATACTGAAGCTATGCTTCCAATGACCCTATCAAATACCCAAGATAAATTTAACTACTAGTTGAGTATATTAACCAAACCCCACACATGAAGGGAACCTATCAGTATCCACAACCAGGGTAACCTTGCAATTCCAGACCACATCAGTTAGCGCCCTGTATAAGCCAAGCTAACTTATATTGTAAAACCATTTGTCTAGCTCTTAGGCTTCCATCTCCGAATGAGGCTCACTAACAACATAATATGGAACAATGCAGCAAACCTAATAATAACTGACTAGCAGCTTATAAATACAATCGGGTAGTATTTGAAATATTCCTCTCACAAACTTTAAAAGGTTGATAGAACAGGTTGCGGTAGCATAGATACTTGAAGAAACAAGCCAAATATGAAGCAAAATATGGACATTCAATGGAGAACTGTACAGATGAATGATAAAACAAGGCCCCACTACACACATGACTGCTCTCCAGCCCACAAAACTGCTGCTCTATGGACTGCACACCACTCCCAGAATTATTCCCCAAGCATGACTCCTGTAGTACCCTAGCGGGAATTCTGCCACTACCCTTAAACGCTAAATAATTAACTCCATATGCATACAACCCATAAGTGACTGAGGCAAAAGCCGAGAACTAGGGAATTATTAATACTAAACAATTAGTGGAGTTACCACTTTAACAGAGTAATGCATCCACCAGTGTGCCCATAACTTTCAACCTCCTATAAGTAAGGACCTAGAACAGAGAGAACCCTGTGGGACACCATGACTCAAACCACGGGTTTTACCTGTCCAGTTGCTGTATGATACTTGTCCTTTTAGGAAGCCATGCAGCTATCCATCTTAGAGAGTACATCAATTCCTAGTTATACTAATTTATTAAGCAGTGTTACATGTATGACCCTGTAAAATGCTGAAATTAACTCCATATAAATTACATCACAGCACAATGAAACCTCATGCAAATGTAACACCCAACACATCAAGAAAAGGGGGGGGGGCCACAGCACATTAGCCCACAACCAATGCCAGGGATGCCTCCCCCACCTCCACACATGTCCCCAAGCAAACCACGCAATGGCATCAATTCATACACCTTTGTTTGTCCTGCAACTTTTTTCCCCCTTTTCTTAAACAGCTTGCCCTCCATGCTATCCAGCTTGCCCAGCAACTGAGCACAAGACACTCCAAAGCAAGTCATCAATACACAGTCCTGGAATCAAGCCCAAATCATGTCACACCTCCCATCTTCAATCCCCCCGCTCCCCAGAGCTCCCCATTCTCCCTCTTCCAATTTCCTTTTTTTTTTTGTGCATCTCTGGCGGCTGTTCTTGGAAACTCCCCTGCAAAACAAAACACAACAACTAGTCCGGCCCAGCCGAAAGCACCCACCTCAACTGGTCACAAATTCTGTTTGAGCTCCGGTGACTGCAGTCAAATGCAAAACAGTTCGATAAAGCCAAGAGACCTCGGCTTCCCAAGGCCTGCAATTCCTTGATCCTACCATCTCCATTTCCGACATTGACAAGCTGTGATCCTCAGGCCGTCCATGAAGTGGCAGCCACTCCTGCGACACCTCTGCCTGACAGAATAACTATGTACAAAATGGCCAAATAACTTTTAAATTTAGCTTGACACTGTTACATTTATCTATAAAACACCAATCAACTATTAAAATATAACTTTACCCTGCTTATAAAATACAAATCCATACCTTTTCACTATTAAAATATAGCTATTTAATAACTTAAAATTACAAATGTACATCTTGCCACTTACAAATAACCTTGACAATCATATACCAGAAATGGCCGACTACATGTGAAAATGATAAAATGATGTGCATCTAGTACTGCAGACAATGCTCAAATGTATGTTATATTTAGTAACTTCAAACAAAAATGGATTGTCCGAAAACCACAAATTTTATGAGGACCAGACTAAAATTATGAGGCAAAATGTAGACATTCTGCAAAGTCGGACAGTTGAGAGGTTTGTTCGCAGGCACACAAACTCTCCCCCCACCCTTGACAGAAGTATAACTGCGGTAACTCTGTTGCCTCTACACACTCCAAAACAGGAGCAGCCAAGCAGACAAAGAAGTTCTTAACTCAAAATAAAAATCTACTTGCCAATTTAGCTCCTTCAGCCATAACAATCCATGCAATGTAAAAAAAAAAGTAACAAATTGCTCATGTGAGGTTTATGACCCAATCAGTAGTGAGAATCCCAGGCTTTGTTAGGAACAGCCGTTCCTCATGGGCATTACATTGCCTGGGAAATCAACCTACTATGTGGCCTCAGAAGGAAATGCCTCGTCCTTTAACACATTTTTTTTTTGTGCTGCAAACCAAGCTAGAGAGAGGTCTGCATTTTTAAATATGTAGTAGATGCTAGGTAAGTGGAATGAAAAAATGTAACCATCACAACTAGCCACGTCTGCCTAGCAACAGCCCTTCTCTCACATCCGCCCCATTACAGTTAACAATTCGCTGTGCATGCCGCAAAACCATTATTCACACAATAACATTCAGAAGGACACTACTAAAGAGTTGGGGTATCCTGATTTACCACGAAGTGGTATTATAACTCTATATAAGGTTTAAGATACTATTGGTTGCTTTATTTGCAATTATATACATTTATATGTACATACACACACACACACACACACACACACACATATATATATATATATATATATTTCTTTTCTTCTTTTTTTTTTTTGTGTGAGACTGATGGATTCCATGGTGACAGAGGCTGAGGACCAAGTACTATCGCAGCCCTCACTCCAACCATTATACTGCCAAAACACCCAACCACCAGACTGAACGGATGTGCACTGTATATTGGCCAGGGGAAACATGACCCTCATGTGCTTGCCACCTTAACCACCATTAAACCTATTGTAGCAAGCATGTAGCCTGGCTTACAAGGAAAAAGCACATGGAAAGGAGTAAAAAAAAAAAAAAAAATGCTAGCTATATGAATCACCTACTTCATATAGCCAGCTACTAACCAAATAATCTGAGGCCTACCTGATCTCTGGGAATACCTACAGGTCATCTCGGACGTCACTTGCCATAGTAAGTTCACGCCAAAATGGGATTACTTAGCCAGCTACACTTGTTTAAACCCCATTAAGCCCCTTCCAACCCTTATCTTATTTCCTCCCAAACATCTCTCCCTCAATTTAACCCTTTCACCTCCCCCACCCACTTAGCTCCAATTAATATATCAGCCTAACCCCTTCTGAAAATGTCCCAGGCAACTTGGTTTGTTACCAAACCTCATTTAAGATTTCTTCCTATAGTCTGCTTGATACATCTTACCAAAATTCCTCTTGCACAGAAGGATGCAGACATGCAAGTCACTGTAGAATAATTTACTGCATTATCAAAACTGATGTCTTCTGGTATTTTAAAATCTAACTTTAATAGCAGTGATATTGTCTTGCACTAGTACTTATTATTGATGCTGTTATTATTGTTATTATTATTATTATTAATATGATCATTATTATTATTATTATTATTGTTATTATTATAATTATTATTATTTATTTTTGTGAAATTAAAAGTAGATGCCAGTCTCATGCAGACATTGTTACTAACATTCATCCATCAACATGAAGTCAATGCTAATCTTGTACTAATTGAAATATCGTCTATGTTTACAAGAAATATGGATTTATTTTACTATTAGAAGTAAAAATATATGTCTTATCTTATTTAAATATTTTCTACCACCATTCAAGGCAAAAGCAGAAAATATATTGAAAGCACTTGGTATAAAGCAGTTCAAGCACCATACAAAAACCTGTACAGAAATCAATGAACACATCTGAGTGACTAACTAAACATTCATGAGAATTTTCAAAATAACATCTTTCACTTTTATCTTTTTATCACTATTTGCACTTTGTGTGATTTCTCATCTACACAAGCTGCGCTAACTGACCAGACTAAAAGATTTGTCACTCTACTCTGTCTCATACAAAATCCTGTGGGGTGGTCACTGTTTAACCTACTGAACACTCTAAATTCTCACCCTTTTTCACCTCCTTTGTGTTTGCAAAACCAATACCTTATCTAACATTTTTGAATTATCAAAAATGATACAGGAGATTTTGCTTTTAAAACAAAGAACCAAACCACAAATAAAATAATTCAATGGTCAGAGACTGTACAGTTCAACAAGGACCCTCAAAAAAGCAATCTACAGACAAAGAAGCTAGAGTTATTAAAATAAAATTTTGTGTACGTTCTGTGGTACATCTCTTTAAATTGCAATTGTTATTGGTCATGTGAGTAATTTAAGGTATATAACTGTTAGTGAAACTATTGTCAAATTAGTTCTGAGGAAGTCCAGGACAGTGGCAAAAGCACTTAACTGATTTTAATAAACCTAGTGTTTTAGCAACAGCTGACCATTGTGTGTGTGTGTGTGTGTGTGTGTGTGTGTGTGTGTGTGTGTGTGTGTGTGTGTGTGTGTGTGGGTGGGGGGGCACGTGCGCATGCATGTCTATGTGTGTGTGTGTGTGTGTGTGTGTGTGTGTGTGTGTGTGTGTGTGTGTGCGTGTGTGGTTTGCTTTGCTTTACACTCTTGCCAAAGATGGGGACTTCTACAACTTGATCAAAAATAGCTGTTGACGACAAATTCAGTACTCAGATTTTCCTTGGATTTCAAATGAACTCCCTATATATGTTACACAAATGAACACTTCATCTATTTTTAAAACTAGACTTGATGATTAGATGGAAGTATTTGTGCTGGTGTTATAAGAAACTAATATGCTTATGAGGTGTAAGTAATATACTCTCAATACCAGCTGCACCAAAGCTATATCTATAGCCCTTTGGCCATAAGCTTAGAATGAACATGTGCAACTTAAAAGATCTCCATGACTTGAAGGACAGGTACTTTGGTTGGCAGTAGCATCCATGTTCTAACTGGGAAAACACTGCTAAATATGCACGGAAAGTCATCCTTTTAAATGTTGAAAACTCTTCCTGTCTCAGCTATTTAATGTCAAGGCTTTCACGTATTACTCTGAACATGATCCAGAGGCATTTATGAACATGCTTTTATGCCATTCCTTACCCTTGTGCCAAAAGAAATGATTCCCTGTTAACCCCAACGTGTGTTTGTATGGGACACGATTCATGTACTTATTGTGTAACTAATCAGACCAGCACTCAGTCATGCTAATATTGTCCACTAGTATATTGCAATATGTCATTCAAATTTCTAGATTTGTTACCAGCTTCTTATTAAGAAGAGAGAGAGAGAGAGCTCTGATTAAGATCCAGACATCTTGGTTTGATTAGCAATCTAGGCAGTGGAACAGCTGTAAAGCGGATGGTGAAGACTGATGAGGCAATGCATTCAACTGTCTTGTGGATGGTAAGGTAGGGTGCATGTTCCTGGTGTACACACGTCATGCTAGTATCCTGTGGGGAGGCCAGAGATCACACAGACTCACTTGCTTGCATAGGATTATATCATTTGTAAATGTGAAAAATATGGCTTCATAAATGTGACTGCTAGAATATTGGTTACATCATGATAAGGTCTGGCCCATTTAGAGAAACAATGGATATATTTTCAGATACTGTTTAGATAATTAGACAATGAAGGGCCAAAAAGTTTACTGATTTCTGTTATGTCATTACTGGCAGGGCCTGCCCTATTGATAAAAGATACAGACAGTGAAGTGAGTTAGTAAACTCAATGCATCAGAGACAATTGTCAGAGAGTAGATGGTACATGGACTATACATATATCTGGCTGTTTGTGAGGCAGGATCTTGAAAAGAGACGTGTAAAGTTGTCTGGCTTCAGGAGTTTCCTCATTTCTATAAACATTGAATAAAAACACTGGGCAACAATTTATATTCCATTGCCTGTATTTTATTTGCTTCTGTGCTGTTTTCAGTAAACAATATAACTGGAAAGTGCCATTATTAAACAGGGCATGTCTACCTCACCCCACATGACCACATGAAAAGAAGACTGAGATGATGTAACACTTATGCCTACTGTTGCACTCTCCTAAGTGCCCTTGCTTTGGGTAACCCTGATACAGCTGGACAAATAGCCAGTCTCATTGAGAGAAAACTCCATGTTCTTTGCATTTTAATCTTTCATGTTTGCAAAGAATGGAGAAAAAAAAACTAAACATGCTTGTGAGCCTAAAGCTAAAGATTTTTAGCTGAAAAGTCAGGAGAAGTCAACAAAACTGTACTTCTTGTTGAAATTACTAGGAAAGTTTACTGGCCAAGAGTGCATGATTTAGAGCCTAAAGGCACAGATAATGAACTCAGTACTACTTCCATTCTGTGTGGAACCTCAGACAGTGAAGTGCTTCAGGCATTCAAGCAAATCAGTTCAGTTTCTGATTTCCCTGTGGAAATACATGTGCAGTGTTTGTAGCTAGTCCCTTGTCACCCAACCCTGTAAACACATAAAATATGTACAGTGAGTGACTTGATTCCTTTCTCAGTGATGAGCTTCTGTGTCTAATACAGTCACTCCGGTGAAGTTTTTTTTTTTTAGTGTGTGTTTGGGGAGTTTTTCCTAATCAAATCTTGTATTAATGCAGCTGTACTGCATAAAAGAGGCTGTCTCTCTTGTTTATTAGATCACAGAATGTTCTCAGAATACTGCCCAAATATTTGTAGTGCTGAAGATCGCTAATGTACAGCTCTTCTTGCAAACAGTTTAGAAAACTGAAGACAGTATAATCCTATTAGTACCTGCTTAAAATGTTATGATCTTAACTGTGTAAAGCTATTTTTGTTTATGCTGTTCTTTGAAGTATCAGAGAACTAAAAACATTACTTTTGCATTAATTCCATAAAAACAAAGAAACAAGAACTGAAAAAGGCAAGCAATCTGTACAAATGAGTTTACTGCTACATAACACAAAATTCTGTAAATCGTCGTGGTTAAGCTGCTATGTAACTTTGTTCCTGCGATTTACTTACATATTTGTGATGAGAATCACATTACCTCTACCACCTATTAATATTTAACTGCAAAATGTCAGAACAATACCTCTACCACCTATTAATATTTAACTGCAAAATTACAGAACCATACCTCTACCACCTATTAATATTTAACTGCAAAATTACAGAACCATACCTCTACCACCTATTAATATTTAACTGCAAAATTACAGAACCATAACTCTACCACCTATTAATATTTAACTGCAAAATTACAGAACCATACCTCTACCACCTATTAATATTTAACTGCAAAATTACAGAACCATACCTCTACCACCTATTAATATTTAACTGCAAAATTACAGAACCGTACCTCTACCACCTATTAATATTTAACTGCAAAATGACAGAAACATACCTCTACCACCTATTAATATTTAACTGCAAAATTACAGAACCGTACCTCTACCACCTATTAATATTTAACTGCAAAATTACAGAACCATACCTCTACCACCTATTAATATTTAACTGCAAAATTACAGAACCATTGATTATGGCAGTGGATAAGAACCACTTTTGCCATCCATCGTTATTTCCTGGAACTCTGATAAGCTTCTCATTTTGCTTAACTGACAACATGAATTTGATTTCAAAAGTTCAGAAGCAACTTTGCAAAGTGCTTCTGCAGATAGCAGTGATATTACCCTCAGCTAGGAATGGGAACATATCCCTACATGCAAATTTACCTTGAAAGGGTCAGCTCACCCAAGGATTTCTGTCCACAGAAGCTGTATATTATGTCATTCTCAGCTACTCCCCCACTACAAGCTGTGTTGATACATCACATTATATATACAGAGTGCACTACAGAGACCTCCAGCAACAACATAAGATGCTACTTAATGAGTCTCTAGGAAGCTTGAGTGTTTACAATGACCCAGCATTGTGCAGACTGCCAGCAGAGTGAAGGTACAGGAAGGAAAACACTACTTGGATAGGGTTACTTCCGGGATGTTACTTTACGGCAATCAATGGGACATTCATTGGTATGTTGGAATTCAAGAGAGGAGCTGGCAAAACCCCAATGACAACTGTATGCAGAAGGAAAAAATCGGTGACCGCGGTAAGAAGAGAAAGGCTGCAACAAAGGAGAATCAATTGTGCTCCTGACCTGGAAGGGGAAAAGAGACACTTAATAAAAATCAGAAAAAAAGTCTCCATCATATAGAAATATACAGCCACGTCACTTTGTGAGTTAAGAAAATGTATACTTACATTCATTATGGCCTATGTCAGGGGTTCCCAAAGTGTGCGCCACGGGCACCCTGGGGAGCCACAGCTTCATCAGAGGGGTGGCGCGAACTAATAAGCTTAGCTGCAAAATAAACCATGAACAGTTCACGGTATATTTTGCAGCTATGCTTATTAGTTTGGTGTGAACTAAGTCTAGACCTACACTGAGCTTTTCAGCAGAAATGGCATCAAGCATAGCAGCGGTCCCCAACCACCAGGCCGCGGACCAGTAACAGGTCAAGAAGCACTTGTAACCGGGCCGTCAGGTAAGTGAATGCCTGTATGAGTGTGTGTGTGTCTGCCTCCTTGTGTGAGTGAATGTGTGCATGAAAGCAAAAGAGTCTGTGTGTGAGAGAGATGAGGAGAGTGAGAGCAATGTGTGAATGAATGAATGCAGAAATGAATGAAGAAGTGGCTGTGTGTGTGTGTGTGTGTGTGTGTGTGTGTGTGTGTGTGTGTGTGTGTGTGTGTGTGTGTGTGTGTGTGTATGTGTGTGTGAGAGATCAAGAGAGTGAGAGTGATGTGCGAGTGAATGCAGGTATGAATGCGGAAGTGGCTGTGTGTGTGTGTGTGTGTGTGTGTGTGTGTGTGTGTGTGTGTGTGTGTGTGTGTGTGTGTGTGTGTGTGTGTGTGTGTGTGTGTGTGTGTGTGTGTGTGTGTGTGTGTGAGTGATGGGGGGGGTGAAGAGTGAGAGTGATCCCTGGCAGCAGCAGCAATGAGGTCTATGTATGTCTGGACCATACCACTGGACACATACCTTTCACCCTCTTATATCAAGAAATCTGGACAAAGCCAAAAATAGTGGGGGTACAAAGGCACAAAATAGGGACACTTTTAAGTACTGCTCTCACAAACTTAGAAAGTTGATAGAAATGCAGGTCTTGCATTAGCATGAAATTTCTGAAGGGTATGAAGTATGAAACTCAACTGTCTGTCATTATTTTCTGACTTCGCCCTCAACGATCTGCCAGTGATTTGCCAGAAAACAACAATTTTATGAGAAAAAGTCCAAAAATATGAGGCAAAAATCTGGACATTCTGCATAAATCTATACAGTTGAGAGGTATGCTGGACATAGCCAAATAATAGGGACAAATTTTAAATATTGTTGTTATAAACTTAAAGTTAATAAGGTTGCCATTAGGTCTGCTTACTTCTTGACCATAGTAGATCAGTGTTATAGCAGAATGTACACTTTTTTTTGGTAATTGACTTTTTATTGTACTTTTGATCTTTTCTCCCCAGGTCTCCTAGTCCAGTCGGGCAGCCTCGTTTAATAAATAAATAAATACAATATGAAGTTTATGCACACCGTGGGGGGGGGGGGGGTGGAGCGCCTTGGGAAAACCTGGATTCAGCAAGGGAGCCGAGAATCAAAAAAGTTTGGGAACCACTGGCCTATGTCATCAGAAACTCTTAACATACAAGTCAGATGTAGCAGGTAAAACACATTCAAGCTGAAGCAAAGTTTCTGGCTTTTAAACCTATGCCTTTGAATCCGATATCTAATATACTTAGTATGCTAATGCAATATTAGGTTGCAGATTTAATACACGGGCCATATTTGAGACATGCCTGAGATTCTTCCTGTGTGGTTGCAGTCGTCAGTAGCAATAGATGAAGATTTTTTTCTGTTATCTCCACTGGAAATTCTTTGCGTTTTATGTAACCCAATAAGTATAACACTATTCCTCAGTTGGACTACAGGACATATGCTCCTGCAAACATGTAAGATATCCATATATTTTCATATTTTCTTTTCATTCAGTGTATCTCTTTTGTATTTGGTGGGGTTATAAAATAAATGCAGTACAATTTTCTGGCAGTACAGCGATGCACAATGCCACTTCATTTATTTTTTTCATTTTTTTCGTAGTTTGCCCTGTTTTAGTCCTACTCATTTTTCTCCACATTGGTATAATGAACAGAGACATCACTGTGATATAAACACCTACATAGTTAGAATTGGCTGTTGTGATGTTCTGATTATTGCTGTATGCCACCAGCTATCGCAGTCCACTTGGCAGAGTGCACTGAAACCCTAGGTATGGTGGGAAGGCTTTTTCACAATGTTATGCTTGTCAGCTATATATACTGTAGTAGCAGTGTGTCTCTGTGATGCTGATATTGTGCTGCTGTGCACGTTGAAACTGATTGTCTGCATTGTTTTGTAGCATTTTGTTGTGCATACAAGTATTGTCAACTGCCTGTGACATCCATAGTAAACTTTTAGATGCTTCATGCTTCAAACCTCCATGGAATTAGCATTGTGCAGGTTCAATGTATTCCTTTCTCTCAATGCAGAACTTGCATGACACTACACACAATGTTTATGAATACTCTGCTTCATGTTAAATGTTAACATTTTTATTTCTTAATCAAAGTACTTGTAACTTCAATACAGGCAAATAATTGTGCAGGAGGGGGGAAGTATTATCCTTAAAGAGGGTGTTCTGATAAGACTCTGGGTGAATTAGAAGAACTGAAGATGTAAAACTTTAATTCTGTTAGATCATATTTAACTGAGAGGGGGTATACCTTAATCAGAAAGGGATTATTCTCTGAGAAGGATCGTTCTAAGTGCATCTGTGTTAAAATGCTGAAATAACTTTGTAAAAAATATTGAATTTTTATAAGAAATTTTCCATATGATAATCAAAAAAATAGCTGCAGGGTTTCTCAGGAAGTGATTATTCTGTAATGGAAAGTCATGATACCTGAAATAAGAAACTAAAAGTTTCTCCTGCAGTACTTTGTGGATCAAATTAAGATAAATCCCACATTGGCTTTATTGGTTATTTAAGTTTCAAAAAACTCTGGTAAACTATGACAGAATGCATACTGCTTTTAGATTTGGTTAATAACAAACACGCAGATTACTTTTTTTCATAGTGTCGTGTACATATCATATCATAAGCTGGTTGTGCTGTTATAAATTCTGGACTAAAACAAGTACACAAAACTGAAATTAAAAATAATGTCTTCAGGCACTTGAATTAAACTCAGTAAAAAAGTTCAAGATTGCAGTTTTAGCTTTGCCTTATAATTCATAGATAAGTTAGTTGCCTTTGTCTCTTGCCCTAATAATTTTTTTGGATAGGGACAAGTCACTTCAGAGATATATCCCATGATAGGGAGAGATCAGGAGCGGCCATAGGTCAACTGGTGCCCTAGGCAAAAGAGCTCCACAACACCCCCCCCCCCACACACACACCACCCAGTGACCCCATCCTGGTCTACCTACACCAAGTAAATACTGGAAAAGTGCCCCTGCTTGAGCAGCACCCTATGCGGCTGCCTAGTTGGCCTATGTCTCAGGCCGTCTATGGGATGGATCCAAATGTAAATCAAGACAAACCATAAGATCTGACAACCGTCAAACTTCTATCAAGTCTCTTTCATAAGAAACATATACCTTTGATTTTTGGGGGCAGGCATTATGTTTGTTAAAATCAAAAATCAGATTTTTTTTAAAATTAGATCTAAAATTATTTATCACTAAAAGAGAACACACCACATGCATTATAATTTAACCAAAAAGATCAAGATCCCACATTGATTTGTGCATGGTGTAGCATGCTACCCAAAGTAGACAACCAATAAGAGACTTGTACAATTCCTCATGCAGAGGAGGAGAATGATGATTCATGGAGACCTACTATCCAGGCAAATCATGGAAGCCTACTTCCCAGACAAACTGTGGAGGCCTACAGCCCATACATATAATAAAGACCTTCTTCCCATTCCAAAACCAAAATCTGTTATGCTGAAACAATAGAACTTTGAAAATTCAGATTGGTAGTTGAATACCAATGTAAACATACCTAACAACAGGTTTGCCATTCAAGTAAGTAGGATCAAATGGGTGGGAGGCTGGCGTAATGGTTAAGGTGCTTACCTTAGAAACACAAAGTGCAGGGTTTGATTTTCACATGGGGTAATTAGCTAGGCTTAAAAATGGCCCAAGAGGACAGTTAGCCTAGTACTAATCTATTAATCTATGATGTAATCATACTTCTCAACTGTTCAGATTTTTGCAGAATGTCCAGATTTTTGCCCCATAGTTTCTGTCTGTGCCGCATAAAATTTGAGGATTTCTGGCAAGTCATTGAGGAGTGAAGTTACTTAGTAAAGATATATTTCAGTTTACGACTTCATATCCCTCAGAAAGTGTATGCTAATATAAATCCTGTTATCCTAGCAACTTTCTTAGTTTATAAGAGCAATATTAAAAATCTCTCCCTATTTTAGGGCCTTTGTGCCCCCATTATTTTGGGCTTTATCCAGATTTGTTGCTTTAAGAGGTCGAGAGTTTTGAACCCTGGAGTAAGTAGAATGTTCTTTGTATTTTAGCATTATAACTACATAAGTACAGGCATTGCAGTGGGGAAACACAGTATACCTGCTGTACTACTACTAGCAAACAAGTTGTTTAGGATGCATTTATTTGACCTGGACATTGGCTTTGAATGGGGACGTGTGTTTTAAGGAACTTGTCTCCTTCTTTATTTATTTGTCAAAAAAGTCTCACTGTGTACATTGCCCATTTCAACTACAACATAAATGCATATGTATGTGACATAAACTTTGTATGTAAAGACCTGCATATTTCGTTTTTATTTATATTCTCAAGTGGAGCTTTTCTCCCTAACCCTCATCTGAAAAGGAGTTCTCATGCCCAGTCGGGAATCACTGTTAACAAATGCAAAATAAAATAAAATTAAATAAATAAAATGTAGATACATAAATTGTCATGTAAATATCTACACATTAAAGACAGTTTGCAAATGGTTCCCAAGTAGCCTTTAAAGAAATGGTACTAGTCAATGTTGGATTATCCCAAGGTTATACTCATGGACTTAGACACACACATATAATATAGTAATCTTAGAAGCTGACAGCACGCTGGCCTTTATTTAATTTGAGCTGTAATGAACTCAGACTTATTGCTTTTTCTCTGTGA
Organism: Protopterus annectens; assembly: GCF_019279795.1. Classification (NCBI taxonomy): domain Eukaryota; kingdom Metazoa; phylum Chordata; order Ceratodontiformes; family Protopteridae; genus Protopterus; species Protopterus annectens. Next base: position 547,233,684 of record NC_056735.1, read on the forward strand.
TTTAAAGTAATTATCTATCAAAATATGTGTACTTTGCTCTAATGATACTAAACTGAACTTAGCATTTCTTACCCTCAACAAAACTATAAGGTTGGGCAGAAATGCATAAAAATAACATTACCAATGACTAAGAATTGCTGCAAAAAAGTCCAATGTACACTTGATCCATTCTATATAACAGTGATTCTTTGGCTTCATTTTAATTTACAGATAACTTCAAAATATCTCCAAAACTTTGAGTATTGTACTTCTTAAATGCAAAGCATATCATTTTGCTTTTCCCAGTAATTCTTCCCATTTCAGATATAGAATAATACAAATGCGGTCTTCTTTCTCATGGTATTGCATCTGCTTTTTTCTTTGTAATGGCTGATGAGATCTTCATTCTCCAATAGGCCCTTGCAGTGGTGTGTGGTAGAGAATACATATTTACATATGTGTTAAATATCACAGTGTCTTCATCCTCCTGGATTGCTTGGTTCTGTCTAGTGCTGTTTTTCTCATTTTCGACTCTTATGTCTGTATGTCAACTTCTTAATTGCATTTGTAGCTATAAAATGTATTTTGAATTTGCTGGAAAATGATTATCTTTATTATGCTACTTTGTCACCATATGCTACTCCTAATTGTCATAAAATGTACATGACTGTTGACTGATTTAATTATCTGTCATTTTAAAGGAATTTCCTGCCACTTTCTTTTGCTTTCCTCTTGGATTATTGAATTCAAAATATCAAAAGTGGGTCTTATATCACCTTTGTGAATGATGTTCATATTTCTCCTGAAGTGATTTTAAAGTGGCGCTCAGATCCAATTTTCTTTTTCAGGGTAGGCTTAAAAACCCCTACCACACCACATGTAAAGAAATTCACTCCTGCATACTTTTACATAATATAATCATCTCCACAATTTCTGCAAGTCACGAAAAGGGATTTCTACTTGAAAACACTGCAACTTTGGACTCAGTGATGGTCATACTTTTGCACCTACAGCATATCATATTTTAAATGTGATTGCAGATGGCAGAAGGTAGGGAATAAAAGACTGCTGTTAACTTTCAGTAATTCAATAAACAATGCCTAATGTTTGTGTCTGCAATTATTTCTACTTTTATATCATATAATAACAAAGCTGGTCTGGTGCAGAATAAATTACTTGCTGTAAACCTGTAGAGGTCATGCTGTTATGGTATACCTTTGTCTGTATTTTGAGACGTATACATTTCAGCAGTAAGGCATTCATTTCTCTTAAGGAGGTTATTCAGCTGTTTCCTGTGCAATTCATTCTGATCCCTCCAACCATCCTTTCTTTGTAATTCTTATCTAGGGAAGCAATTTAGTGAAAAAGATACACTGAAAAGGATCGACTCCCACAGCCTTATGCATTTTTATGTAACTTTTAAGGGGATATGATTATAAATGAATATTAATTCACTGTTTTTACCAAAATGATTTGTAACTCTATATACTGGACAATCACAACTATATGAATGTGACATTGTAATTGTAATTTCAAACTTACAAACAAGTGAAAAGTTCTTCACCCTTCTGCACGGAGACTACTGCATTTACAACAGACAGTATAACTAGTTAGCCACAATGTGTGAATCATTGTTAACCTTGTATGAAAACATAGTGTTATAGGACATCGTATAAGTGAAAAATGAGGGGGAAACAGATATCTTGGCTGAATATTGATACGCATATGAATGTAAGATAGAAAGCTACAGGATGTGAAGTTCTGTAAAATATAGCTGACAGAGGGGAGACTGGTAAAGATGATTAAAAACTTGAGATGTAAATTATACATTTTAACAACTAACAGAAGATGGATGCTTCAAAATTATTTAACAGTATACATGAACAATTGATGCTGATAGAACAGAGTCCAATATGACATGGTAGAAAGTCAAAAGTGCGTAAATAAGAGAGCCTTTCTTATTAATGTCAGTAAGCAGAATATGCTATAAGTGGGGCTACTGCAGTTTCCCACCACAGCAAATTAAGTGATGAATATAGAAATACGTATAAACAATATCAATGGGAACTAGTAGAATACACTGATAAAGAAATAGGCATTCGGTATTAAAGGGTCACAGAAATGGATATTAGCATAAAATAAGGTTCTAAAATCTGAAAAAGGCAAAACTACAAAGTTGTAGCAGGGAAAATAGGAATTTCAAGTGTAAAAGTCAGAAGAAAAAATGAGAGAAAGAAAGCTGTTATTATTAGAAATATGTTATGGTAGCATGCAAGAACATTTGAAAGGTAGGTGCAGAACATGAAAAGAACAGACTGAGAAAAGAAGGGAAGCACATTAGTATAAAAGGACACAAAGGATTATGGAAGTAGAGTGACTGCAGATGAGGAAAATTATACCTTGAATTCAAAATGCAGGAAATTCAAAATGGAGGAAATGTTAAAACTTCCAGATTAAGAACATTTAATTTGATGTTGGTAGGAGCTGGGAGAGGATTTGCATGGCACACTAAATTAACTAAGAATTATAACATATTCATAGATGTTAAGAAATAATAAATAATAAAGATCTACAGTGATCAGAGAAAAGATAAGGGTTCAAAGCACTAGTAGATTTAGCACATAAGGAGTTGTGGCTGTAGATAGTTGATATCTTCCTTTGGTTATCTGAGTGCAAAGGAATTAGATGATGTGGGATGGAGGGCAGTACTACCTGAACTGTTAACTGAGATCTCAGAGGAAAAAGTGACAACTCATTAAAAGGCAAGTGGAAAGGGAAGGAACCGCTTACTCATTGTCATGTACACAGAAACAAATGCCATGGAGATGACGCAGTTTTAAGGAGAATAGCACAGAGGGTTGGAGATTCCCCTCTGCAGTTTCTTTTTTTAACCACTGGTCCTTGTCAAAGGCTGATGTTGCACTGGTAAAGACTTTTACATACATAATTAGGAAAATATTACTTGGAAGTGAAAGAATGACTCTCCTCTTTCAACAGCAAGATTTATTGCATTAACAAATGACCTTTGCAAGCAGGAAACAAGTAAGTATAATAGCAGAGCAAAGGTTAAGATGAAACAAGGTCAGGTCCCTTGGATTAGGCTATTTGATTTGGTTACTTAATCTAAAATCAGTTTAAGAAGTAAATAGGAACCATCTGTTTAGGAATTGCTGAGTCTGCTTTAAGAATAATCAGATTTGTATGCTATAATTAGATGGCAAAGTTTATCAAGAACATAAGATTTTTTTTTTTATAAAAAAGATTTAAGTAGGTTGTTATTTACAACCAGTATATTTTTAAGGCAAGATGATTTTAGACTTAAGGTTATTTACATTTTTAGTTATATCTCTCACCCTTGTGCTGGTTTTAACTCCAGTTGTCTTATACATAGATATTTACAAGTACCATGGTAGCACTTCATCAAAACTGTCTTAGTCTGTAGGTATTAGTTTTTTATATAATATTTTCTGATGCCCCCAGTTTGTTTTGTATTATATGTTGCTTGCAATGTTCAATAATTTTTTTTTATGAAAAAAAAAAAAATAAGAGGGATGGATACTACATTTTCAGAGCAGTGAAACAGAAGTTTCAGCTACTCTGCTGTTGTTACCCTGAAGCTGATCTTCCTGTTTTATTATTCTGAAGCTGATCTTTCTGTTTTATTATTCTGAAGTTGATCTTCCTGTTTATCACTGGAAAAGGCATCATCTTAGACCTCATAGGACAGAGGTACTGAATGGTTAGGAGTCCTTCTATACTAGGATTGACTAATGCTATTCTAAGACATGCTATGTTATGGTACTGAATCTTATTATCTATGGCACACCTGAGGGCTCTGTGGACCTTACTAGTCTAGCTAGAGTTGTGCAGCACTACACCTACACCTGTAAAACAGCTCTGGTATTACAGGTAGTATGCCTACCTGCAGTACTAGGACTGCCATTCAGGTGGTGCTGTATGTCCATGGGGCCATCATGAACATCAGATCCACCTGCAGAATGGACTGAAGAATGCAGGCACAACAGGTATCACAGCTGTCATGACAGCACTCTCCCCATCCACTGCAGGAAACAAGCATGCAGGGCCATTACACTGCCAGTTTGTTCTAAAGGCCAGTCTTTGTGTAAGCCAACACCACATGAGTAAAGGAATGGCTTGCATACCACCAATCTGTGGATGTGTTGGTTCCTCAGATTCCTAACCCACCTTAGACACCACATGATGCTATACAACTCTTTCTGTAAATGTAGCATAGCAGTCTGGCTTCCAATCAAATCCTGCCTACAGTGCCAAGTCCAACAGGCACACAGAACTGCTGATGTCTCAACAAAAGAGCCCACTGATTTTAGTGGACCTGTACCAAAGCTTCAGGTCTTGACTTTAGTGACTTTTGCCCAAGTTCAGTGCTGATGTGTTTTAGTGAAGTTAGCCAAATTCCCATTTCAGAATTGAATGTAGGGTACTTGAAGTCCCCATTACCAAAGCCCTAGGTCTGTTCTTGCCCATGGCATAATTGCTTGACATAATGTGTTACTCCATAACAAAGTCCTTTTATAATCCTACCTAAACAATTAGAAGTGAATAGACAAATAATAATTATGCAGTGGCATTCTTGAGGTTATTCTATACCCTTTGAGCCAGTGGAGTTAGTAAAAGAGACTTGCACAAATGGTTACATAGTGAGAAGCATAGCTACAAAAGAGTGAGAAGTGGGGAAAATAAGAAAATAAGATATATGAATAAAAAATGGTGATTGTTAAGATGGAGGTGAAAGAATGTGCTAAGCAGTGCTGGAAGATGTGATCTAGTAAAATAATGTACATGGGAAGATATTGAGCTAATGTCAACTACATGGGAGACCATTATGGAGACTCAAAAATAGGGAGAAGGAAACAGTGATGGAGAAAGTAATACCAGATCAGACACCTGACCATTTCAATCATGCCTCTAACGTCAGTATGAAACAGTATGGCTATATATTTGCAAGAAGCTCTTCTTTTCATGTTGGCAACTCTGACCCAGTCATGATCACCACTGAGAAGCAAAACCACAGCTTTGGGTGCTTTAACCCAATCCAAACAGGATACACCGTGTGGCTTTACTACTTCATGCCTGTGTTTGCTTCACCTTGGATCATCCGGTGCTTCTTGCTAGCCAAGAGTCTGAGCCTGGATAAGCAACAAAATGCTTATTTTCTGCCCCAGTTGACTTTCCTGCTTTCTGCGCATCTTGCCAACCATTTGGCATGCACAGTAAATGTTGGTGCAGGCAGTGTATGCATACTGCATGAAAATAATACAGCATTTGCAGAGATGCCATTTTTAGCCATAGATTTACCCTTTGGGCAACTTCTCACCTAAAACATTTCAGCTGTTATTTTATTATTTTTTTGTTTGTGGTAGGTGAATCATTCTAAGTCTGTCTGTCACGGAAGTAAAACTGTCTTGTAGAGTTAGTCACAGAAATCCAGGACATCAGACAGAACCATTGAACAGTTAACGTGGATGTTGTATGTATTTTTTTTATTTTGTAAATCTCAATGAAAATGGCTGAATAAACTGTTAGAAAGTTTATAGAAGCACACCAGGTAAATTAAGGAATGATGCAGTGAAACTATTGCATGGTTAAAAAGAGCTTCTTTACTTTATTGGGGCTATACTATGGCTGTGCAGGTTCCTAAAGGTTTAGGAATATGATAATACCATGAGTAGGTAAAATGAGAGCTGGCAGATGATATCCATGACAACATGAGGCAGATGGTGAGGAAAAAGATTGGGTGTCTGATTATAACCAAGAAGTTAAATGTCCATAAAATGGATGCTGATATTCTTCTCTGAGTTATAACTCTTAGCAGTACATGAAATGTGCTTGCTTTATATACTACCACTTACAAAGAAAAAAAAGTGTAGGAAGGTAAGTATTTTACAGCTGTCAAGGCTGTGACACACTTAGTTCAACCACATAATTCTTAGTAGAGCATAGCGCTTTAGCTTTTCAAGAGTATTATGAGATGCAGGGGAAAAAAGAAACAGCATAGTATTTAATGCCTTTACAGCTGTTAAATACTTAGTATTACCTTAAAGAAAGTGAAGTGTAACTTTGATCCTCTAACAGTATTAAAAGCTCCAGTACATCTCACTCGGGTTCCTGTTGAAATGTCAACAGCTTAGTATGTTTAATGCTTAATCATCGACACCTAATCATCGAACTCTTACAATAGCGAATGGCCACATCATCAAATTCTTTCCTTGGGAAAGAATTCACTTGGCCATTATCGGGGATTTGCCCTTTCCCCAATGTAGAGCAATCTCGGAGTTGGTATATTTAGTTAGGGGGGGGTGTGGGGGGCAAAGCCCACCACTATGTTTTAGTGTGTTTGTTTATTTTGATTACGGGCAGCCACCCAAATTCTTTCCCGAGGAAAGAATTTGATGATGTGGCCGTTCGCTGTTGTTAGCTTTCAACAATTAGGTGTCAATGTTTTAGGATTCGCCAACCTAAGCTGTCGATGTTCTGATATAGACGCCCTCAAACTGCCACATAAGAAAGTATTAGATAGAGTGCTGTATTACAGCTTTCAAAGCTGTTTCGTCTTCACATCACTACTCTGTGCTGACTGGTATCTATGGTATACCATGAAACAAGAACATAGTACTGCTGAAAGATGCCTTTCTAATGTCTGAAAGATGCTAAACAAGCTTGCCTTTGTCCTAATATTTGGAGAGCAGTTGCAAAGTTTTATGTATTTCAAAAGAATAGCAACAGAAGGACACAAAATTTTCATGAAATCAGAATACAGACTTTAGTGCATATATAGAAATGAGGAATATGCAGATTCACAAGGGACTAAATACAGCAAGTGGTGAATGTGATTTCACTATCACTTCTTCATATGGATATAATTAATGGTGTCCTTATTTGCACTGAACTAATCCTCCGAGATTGAAAACTATGTCCTCAAAAGAAAATATTAACAAGTACATAATAATAATAATAATAATAACAAAAACAGTACCTTCAACAATAATATTACAGTTACATCACAGATAACATCACTTTAACAGGCAGCTACTGGAAATTAAGAATAAATATTTTTTTTGAGACTTCCAAAACTAGGGATTTTGTAGAATACATAAATAGGAAAATGTTCTAGCATCTTAGTTGCACATTATATGTGTTTCTAACAGTATATCCCTTTCAAAGTATTCTGCTCAGTGCAGAGCAGTGTAAAATGGCATAATCAGTTTTACTGTAATTTGATAAAAGGAATAAGCCACAGTTGTCTTTGACCTTACTCAAATACCAAACAATAAATACTGTAATTTTATCAAAACCTAAAGGAAGCTAGAGATCTATGCATAATTAACCTTGGAGCTCATGTCTTAAACCTCAAAGAAGTATTCATTTGAGATCCAAACACAAACAAGGTAATGGTCAGTAGTACGTAGTCTCTGGACACTATTTCCAAAAATATATATTTTTTGTATGTTCTTAAAATGTTGCACATCAGATATGTATTTATTATGATGTGTTTTTATTTTTATTTTGTGTTTATTTTTGTGTCAATATGTATATGCTTATTGAGTATAACTCTGCTTTTAGGTAGTGTGAGTTTAACTAGCATATAGTTGAATAATGACATGTGAAAAGGTTTGAGCGTGTCAATGATTGAGTGGTATTTAAGTAGAGTGCAGTTTAGTTTTTATTAGGTCTGAAAAAGTGGTGTTTCAACACCACGAAAGCGCTCACCAATAAATCTACTGTTTTTATATGCAGCCTTTGAGTAGTTCTTTGGATGTGTTTGTGGCGATTCATTTGAGATGCTTTATTCATTTAGTTAGTGACAAACTGCTTCTCAGTTTTGCAGAAGGTGCATTCCATATTCAATATTAACAATGAGTATTTTCTTCTAAGACATTAGCTACCAGAAATGGGTGGTTATACAATTAGACATGAAAAGAGATAAAAATCCTAATTTGTGTGCAAAAACTTGATCTAGTGGTGAAGAATATGACAACTACTAAATTAGTTTAAATACTAAGTTTCAAGAATATTCATAATGTTGGTTCTTGGCAATGTTTTCATGATAATGCGTAAAGCTAATCATCATTATTGTTTATATGTTTATTTACTACCGTGTTCCTATCTGTTTTCTTTGGAATGTTATGGTACCATGTTTCTCTCTGTATATATCACAATTGTTTGTAAATTTTATATTCTGGGATTGACTATTGTAATGTTTTAACAATTTCTAATCTGTGTAAATTAATGCATAACGCATACTTGTTTGTTTGTCCGAGGCTGGGTCATCACTGAAAATGGTCAACTGACTAGCCCACTTACCTGGCTATTAAATAACATTAAATAAATAAAATCTCATATACGGGAAGGTATGTCGGATAAAGAATTCCAGAAAAGTCACTCAGATGTCAAGGAAACTTGTTTTACTTGATGGGTTCTATATAATGGGGAATAACAGATGACACTGTAGTTTTATCTGTAGGTCTAGACAACTTTACGAACTGCATGCATTTTCTCTTTACATCATTATATTTTAATAGCAGGATTTTAGTTTTCAATTTCGCTTGTCTGTACTCAGGACATCCATTAATTTAAATAATCTCTTTGTCATTAAATCAATAAAGTGAAGATTACATCATGCTTCAGCATTCTTTTTGTCTTTTGAATCTAACATATAATGTTCTGGAGGGAGGCTGTACAGTGGAAGTGAATCTAGGTGCAGACCACAATTTTTGTGGCACTCTTTATACCTGCAGTTACATTACAATAGTTATAGAATTAGAATAAATTCATCTTACAACATTAATGTAGGAAGTGATGATATTTTCCAGGGATACGAGTAGACATGCCAATACTACTATAGCATGACCGGCATGAATTATTGTGTGCATCATTGTGTGGAATTATAACATTATAACATTACTGTATGTCCCAAACAAAAAAAAACATGAATTTCTCATAATGCCAGACAGAAGCCACTGACCTGATGTTGTCAAGGAACTTCTCCAAGCAATCCTGTTTTATTCCCAGTCTGTTATTCCTAAATATATCATAAATCGTCTTGGAGGATGAACCTCCCACCAAGTGAAATTGATATATTCATAGAGTGATATACATTGTGAGAATAGTTGGAGGTTGAAGTGGCTATGGTGACAGTATGGGAACTCAGAGATCTGGGAAAGTAGGTAGAGGAAAATAAAGGGTGCGAAAATATGCTTCTGCAGCACTTATTCATCTATCTATGGATCTATCTATCTATCTATCTATCTATCTATCTATCTATCTATCTATCTAATCTATTTGTTGGGGCATCTGATATAGACAAGATCCAGAATAAAGGCTGCACAGGTCTGACAAAAGTTCTCCCATATGTTAGTGCCAGTGATGTGTACCCCAATAACCAGGATCCATTTTGGTATGCAGCATATAAAGTGTGTTCTTTTCTCAAAACCATTTATTATCTGGAGTCATGGCTCCCACATCAGTGTGAATTCTAGTTTTGATAGAATCCTACAATCCATTAAGCAAAAAACAAAATTAAAGAATTTCAACAGACAGACAGAAAGAGACAGACCAACTGAGAGTGTGGTGGAGGAAGTGATGATGCATATTCAATAAAACTGCAATTTCTTTGTGTGCCAATACATCAAGGTATTGTATGAAGATGAACCTAAAAAGTGCAGTTTTATGCAGGATGTTTATGTGTTACAAACACACATTATAGTGCTATTTTCTAGCTTGGGGAACAAAAACATTGAAACAGAGATATTTGTCCAGACACAACTGCAGGTATTCTTCTTGTTAAAGGCTGCAATCTTATCAGATGCATCGTTCAGATAAAGTTAGATAAAAAAGTGAGAAGTGAGTTTGTTAATGTGTGTTAGGAAGTGGTAATCTTGCCTTATGAATATATCTTTATTATCAAGTCTCTGAAACCATTTATTTGAGTTATTACATGTCAAAAGCAACAGGCACTGAATGACAAGATACGTCCTTAAACACTATCATGATTCATATACATAACTATATAACACTGTTACAAACACTTCACAAGGCATTATAACGAACATTATTTGTAGTGAGTTTTCTGTCACTTGGAATGTTTTTGCAGTACGAGTATAAATATCAGATCTCTTGGGTGTAGAACTGTTTGCATGACTATTGGATCCCATCAGTGTGTGAAGCTGGATGTGCCTAGTAGCATATGCTTTCTATTTATGTTTGTGGGTCTGCTTTTCAGGTGAACAAAGTCTGAAGGGCCATTTCAGTTTATAAGGATGCCACTAACACCACTGATATTATTTTTCAGAGATTGTAAAGCCATGTAATTAGTTATATTTGCTTAGAAAGTGCAGGAACTGAAGACCCCTATATGAAGGTGTGTGTGTGTGGGGTGGGCTCATACCTCTCAACTCTACGGATTTTTGCAGAATGTCCAGATTTCTGCCTCATATTTTTGGTCTGTTTTTCTCAAAATTGTGGTTTTCTAGCAAATCATTGAAGACTGAAATCAGAAATTAATGTCAGGCATTTGAGTTTCAGACTTCATACCCTTCAGAAAATTCATGCTAATGCAAAACCTATTATTATATCAACTTTCTAAGTTTATAAGAGCAGTATTTAAAAATTGTCCCTATTTTTGGGCTTTTCTCCCCCCATTATTTATGGCTTTGTCCAGATTTCTTGCTCTAAGAGGTTGAGAGGTATGGGTGGGCTTGCTGTTACACAGACAAAAATGCTACGAGTGGAGACTGGATTTAACATATTTGCTTGTCACTATTTCTGAAAAGTGCTTTGAAGATGCATAGCATATCCCAATAACACATGCATCCTGTAAATAGATATTAAAAGCATGTTTAAAGCAGGAAAATAAAATACTTCCAATTTTTTTTTTTTTTTTTTTTTTTGCTAGAAGGATACATTGCTTCTCTGGGCCCTTTAATCATCATGCAGTGAACAGACTTATTGCTTTATATATTTTATAAACCTATTCTAATCATGTCAGATTTTAGAGGCTTTGACATTAAACCTATCTCCTTTTGGTATCTGAAAACCTTGATAACTATTACCTCACACTGAAATTTCTACATTTCTTTGATATTAATGTGTTTATGTGCTTAAAATACTTAATCATGTTGTGAGTAGTGGTACTATATTTTTAAATTTTGAAATTCATTGTATAATAAATGTGTCTTTTTATTTTCTTGTGTTAGTTGTGCTCACATAAAATTCTTGGTGTAAGATTGTGAATAGAATCAGACTAGATGTACCTTATATGTCAAATGCAGGCATATTCTAAGAAGTCTTTTGGATACAGAGATTAGAGATAACTTTTTAATTTATCATTGAACTTTGGTATCTATTGATCGTCATGGGAGATGAGAGGACTGGGAGTGTGGGAGTGGTACACACTATACTGGCATACCAAAGTCATAATCAATTCACAGAGATGTGAACACAATGGGCCAAGAGCATGTACATGCCCTCACCCTGTTATATTAGCACTGTGCTCCATGCGTAGAGTAATCTACAAACAAATGCCTTCCTTATCTTATACAATTCATAAAGACAGCACTGCCTGGGGGAGATTGCTTCTAGTGTTGTAACCTGTTGGATACTAGATGCAAAGTATTCCTTTACATGTTAGAAAAGTCCTATCCAGCAACATTCCTCTAGGTACAGGGAAACCTGCCACATCAATTAACCTTGTCTCCCCATACACAGTAATGCTGGTAAACTCACACCATTTGAAGCTTGAAAAGCACTCAATCTCCTCATTGGCATAATCACATTCAGTCACAATAGTTGACTAACACAGAGGTCTAAGTCAGTTTGTTAGCTACCTGGTATATGAGATTGTACTTAACTAAATGCCTGGTATCACTATGTTGTGTAATGCTCATATCTCTCAACCTCTTAGTGCAAAAATTCTGGACAAAGCCAAAAAAATGATGGGGGGAGAAAGGCCCCAAAACAAGGACACATTTTAAATATCATCCTTGGAAACCCAAACTTAATTAGAATAACAAGTTTTGGATTGGCATACATTTTCTGAAGGATACGAAGTCTGAAACTCAAATGTCTCACAGTATTTACTGACTTCAAACCTCAGTGATTTGCCAGAAAACCACTGATTTTATGAGTAATACACCGAAGATATGTGGCAAAAAACTATACAGCACTACCTTCCATTTCAAATGTAGGAGTGCCTCTATATACTGCCACACTAGGCACTCCTGTGCATAATTTATAAAATAGGGCTGAACTGTGGATTCCTGGACCTTACCAGAGACTACTGTCCTTCATGCCTATGAATCTGGAATTAGCACAGAGGATCAAGGAGTTCAATTGTTAATTAACTGTTTCCTGTTCCTACAATACAAACCTTGAATTCTTTCACCTCCGGTAACCAGGCAGTGCTGAAAAGGCACATGTTCAGTGAAGTTGCGCAGTTAATGAATGCCATCGTAGTACACTCTAGTTTATTGAACATAGTGATCTAAATGCATTTACAGATGTTTGAGGTACGTTTACCAATACCGCAGCCTGCGATTATTTATTAAGAAACTCTACATTTTTTCACGAAGTATTTTGTGAATTATAATCAGTTTGTGTTGTATTGTAGGCATAGACTTCCTCAAACTTGCTTGCTATTCATTTAAGTAAAAGTTCAGCTACAAAGCATGTCTTTGTAAATCTGACTGCAAGGGACAGTATAAAGCTTAACTTAATGGCCACTGCTGTGCCTAGATCTTTTATTTCATTGTCTATAGTAGTTGTCTGTCCATTAATTTTCTCACCGGTGTATTTATCTTTTCCCTAAGTCTGAGAATACTACATCTAGAAACATTTAGGATGGAACTTTAGTATTTTACTAAATAATTTTTATTGAACGCAATTGTATTTCCCAGTTTGCACTTATATATATATATATATATATATATATATATATATAGAGAGAGAGAGAGAGAGACACACACACACACACACACACATATATATATATATATATATATATATATATATATATATATATATATATCAAAAACACTAAATGACAGTGGTCCCATTACATTTTGTCTATAGTGACAGAGAAATTGCTATGTTGTTGCATCCTTTGGTGTTTCATAGTAGAACCATTAAATTCAGACCACTGTATAAAGTATCCTGCTCTTGCTATAGGTAGACTGTCTTATATTTTGTATTTATGGAGTCTTATGGGAGGCAGTAGTAATATATGCTGTCTTTGGCAAACAGATTTATGAACATGTTAGTTTAAGTGAAGAGTTAATATTCCTTAGACTACCAGAGGGACAGTTGAGCAAGAAACTGCCATGTCTAGTGAAACCTCAGGAGTGAACAAAGCAAGTCTTGGTTACCCAGTAGTTTGACCTCAAACAGGTGTGGGAGGAGATCAATCTCCTTTTAAAGCAGCTCAGTCTCCAGGCTCCATCAGGCTGACAATGGCATTAGCAGGCCTGCTGTCTCACAGAAACCAATGTCTGTGAAGGTTTTAACCTAACTGCAAAGGCTATTAAAGCAAAATCTCAACAAAAGATGTTGCAGAACAGCTAAAGGCAGAAACAGTGAGTTGAAAAGAACTCAAATGCTTTCAGAAATTGTCAGCATAGTATCATTTAGTGTCCTGCTGTGTCAGAAAGAAATGACGTACAGATTTGTTTCTATGTCTTGTAATGTGCATGCATGAACACATAGTTAGATTGTGTATGTATATTTATCAGTATATCATACTCAATAATTCTTTTTTTTTTTTAATAAATATCCGTTAACCTACTCTACTGACTGCTGCATATAACCCTGGTCAGTTATTTCAGATGTAAATTTCACACCTTACATTTGTGACTGATAGACAGACTACACACACACACACACACACACACACACACACACACACACACACACACACACACACACACACAGACCAAAAAAAAGGACTAGGGCTCTGCCTCCACACACTCTAACTTATATATACTATTTCCAGCCATAAAGAAAGTGAATCACTAAAAATGACGTTGTAGACTACAATCCATAAGTCAGCTACAATAGAATACAATGAAATCAATTTTCAATAATTCTTGCAGAAAAATCTGCATTTGCAAAACCACCATAATGATTTAAGTTGGGTGTGCATATGTGTTTGTGTGTGTGCATGTGTGGGTGTGCGTGTGTGCATGCGTGTGTGTGTGTGTGTGTGTGTGTGTGTGTGTGTGTGTGTGTGTGTGTGTGTGTGTGTGTGTGTGTGTGTGTGTGTGTGTGTGTGTGTGTGTGTGTGTGTGAGAGACGGAGCATTTTGTTTTATGGTTGGGGTTCTGTGGAACCAAAATAATTATACAACACAATGGGCTTCAGAGAAATTAATTACTCTGAATATTGGCCATTTTAATCCATAATACTTGATTAACTGTTTTAATTGTAATTTTGTGTTGTACTAGTCTTAATACAAAGCCATTTTTTCAATGAAAAGATTTGCTTCCTTTGCAGCTTCTTCTTATCCTGCCTCTGTGGAATATTTGTCTTTAATTCCCATCTGGTTTCTGTTTGTTGTAGTAGAAACTTTCAATGAAATGGCAACCTGCAAAGCAATGTTGGTGCTACATGGGAAAAAAAAGTTAACATTAAAAAAAAAAATGTAGCTGGACTTTGCATGCCCCACATTTCATACGTAAATATTTTTATTCAGTAATGCTTATGCTGTTGCTGCTTAACAGTATTGACTTGAAAGAAGTGCCATAGCCTTCGAGTGAGAAGTGCTAAAGAAGCAAGTTTCCCATTGCAACAGGGTTTATATTTTTTTCTGATAACATTTGATTCAGAAAATATTAAATGCTGCCGCCTGAAGTGTAGCTTGAAGTTAATAGTCTCAGTGGTATCTTACTCTTGAAGAAATGGATAAGCTGAATCAGGATTAGCTAAAACCCTGGCAGAAAAATAGAAATAGGGCAAAAAAAAAGCAAAAATAGTCATAAAGCCTTCTGTATTGTTGCAAAATCAGAACAGATTCTTATTACTAAAGGAACACTTCAGGCCCAGAAAAATAGATTTGTTTCTAGATCAAGGTAGCTTACTTTTAGGAAAACTACATTAGTAATGTTTTTCCTATTTTCATAAGCTTGCACTACCATGGTGTTGTATAATTATAAATGATTTATTTTTAAAGAGCTACTTTGTGGCCTTAGCCGTCAATTAAGTCAGGCTACCTTATATTTTCTCAAGAGCCAATCAAATTCATGAAAAGGCTGCACACATTTTCATTATGGGACAAGGTAAGGTAAAGCTTTTTAAGACAAATGCACAGGAATTTCAGAAATCCTTTTAATGGAACACAACAGAGGTGTTGAAATATGCAAATGACATGAAGCTGAACCAGAAATAAAAATGATTGAAAAAAAAAAGAAGATAACATTCGGAACTTCTGTCATAATGTACTCATCTCTTTCAATATTTCTAGGCATCTTCTACTATAAATATGACATTTGTCAGCAGGCACATTATAGAACTTACATGTGGAAATATTGCCTGCAGATGCATTTGAAATATTTGCTTCATAACACTTTTTAGCCTATTATTTGTGGCAGACATGCCACCCAGTGGTATAAACATTGACTCTAGGTGATTTGGTCATATTAAGTAGTGTTAATGTCAAACCCCAAATCCATGAAAAAATGGGAAATAGGGTGCTGATGGTGATTATGATGACAACATTGTTTGTTTTAATAAAATATTAAAGTTAAAATATATAGTAACTGCTAAGTTATGTATAAGTGAAACTACCCATGTAGCATTATAAAACTTGAGTATAATGGATTGTGCAGTGGCATTCAGTGTGACACTCTTCCCTGTGGGAGGGGTCAGAAGTCTCACAACAGCCTAGAGTTTCCCAGTACAACCTACACACATGGCTGTTGGCATTACCAATAAGGTGTGAGCCTTCCAGTAAAGCTGTGGCCCCTTTTAGTCTTAGCTTATACTTTAACACTTTATTAATTTACTTGCATTTAATACAACACATTTCTGCAGCACAGTCATCCCATAGACATGCTATTTAGCAAATGTGTGATCTTCAAAATTGTTGATAGGAAAGCATGCAGCGTGTGAATGTGTGCAAGTGTTGTGCACTGGAATACCATTTAATACAGGATTGGATACCTGCCTTACACCCAGTAATTGCCAGGCAGACTCCAGTTCACATGTGTTTTTGAGTAGGATAGAGCAGCTATGACAGTGAATTAAAAATTTCATTTATAGATGACAAAATATGATTAAATGCCATTCAAAATGATGATACAGCAAATCTAAAAAGCATTATCATTTTGATGGTAAAAATATCAAATTCATTAATTGAGCTTTTTTTTCCTGAAGATTACTTAAATGCATTCCATAAACCATAGACAAAACTGCAGCAATATGGCAAAAACCATTCAGGAACATCTTACAAGAAGACTTACAAGATCCTGCTACATTTGATCGTTACAGCTGACAGCTCTCAAATTAGTGAAAACAGCTGAATTGTGGGCTGAGGTCATGCAATATTATACAAAAATCAGTAACTAGAAGCCTTATGTCAGGTTTTGATATTAGACTAGAAGGGTATTAATTTTAAATCAGTTTAAAAAATTCTGTTAAATTTTGAAAATCTGCAGACTACAGCCAGGCACAATAATGTAATAATGGATTGTTTGACTCAGGTGAATAAGAGAAGGAATATGAATGCATTATTAACAACTTGGTTTTGCAAAATAATATAACTGCCAGGAGTCATTTCCACTGGGACAGAAAGAACGTGTCCTGACAACTTTGACCGATTCCCCTCAGTCAGATGCCAAAACAAAACATTATCAGCTTCTTTTCTGAGTTCATGTGACATGCTGCTTTTCGTGAATATGTGCTTCAATTCTGATAAACATTAATTGCATCTTTTATTTTTTTAGCAATTTAATAAAAATGATGTCATAAACCGGATAAGCTGTTTACATCTTTCTACACAAAGTTACAGATAGAGGTGGGTGATTCAGACAGAAATCATATTTTATTGTATAAAAAAACATGAACATATGCTAAATGCTATTAATAACAAAATAATTCCTGTGTCACAACACTAAGTGGCATTAAGTATACATTATTTTTGAATACAAACCATCTCATAATTTTGAGTGAAATTAGCAATATTATGTTATTGAATACCATCTGTGCATGTCTACATGGGGATATATATCTGTTATTAAACAGCACCTGTTCATGTTTGCATAAGATCATTTCTGTCTCAGTACCCAATAGCTACCTAAAGCTGTTCACTGCCCAGTACTGGATGTCCAGAAAATACTGCATTTAGTATATTATAAAACATAAAACTACACTTGCTGGTATTGTTGCTATTAATCTGGTGCTAAATGATTTATTATTATTATTATTATTGCTTAGGAGGGTAAAACTAGCAACTCCATACTTGATGGCTTCTAGATGGCTTCAAAGAGGTTTTAGCAAACCATGCAATAACGATTGTCACTGAGGTTCACTTCACATGAGATCACTGCTGTTCTCTGCAAGGGTTGGAAAAATGCCATCCTTAACTGAAGAGAGTGTTGAGAGATACAAACAGTACTTTAAGGCAGTCCTAATCAGGTGGGCATGCCCTGCTCTGAGAAAGAAGAGCCAGAAACAATTGAAGGAAATAGATCAAGTTCAGTTGATGAAGTTACTGCAACAATTAAACACCTCCATTGTGGGGGAGATGCAGGATTGTGTAACGTGTTTGGAAAATGTGAAGGCACTGGTTGTTGTTAGGGTATTGAAGTTAACACATCTTTTCAGTGTTTGTGGAAGGTTGATTCTGTACCTCTGAACTCAGAAACTGGAGCAGCGGCCCTCAATTTTGGAATGTTTTGTGGGAAGTGCTACAATAGTTCTACATTTCCAGAGAGTGAGAACTGTGTTTGCATTTGGTATTAAATCTGAAATGTGAAAAGTCAGTTTAGGTCATTGACAAGGATGAACTTATTTATGACTATCATGGATATGACACCAGGATGAAGGCAAGATCTAGAAAGCACCAATTTGGGGATGCAAGAGTTGCACCTTTGATGTTTGCAAATGGCATTGTCTTCTTAGCCTAAAATGACTGTGATTTCCAGCATGTGCTGGTGAAATTTGTTGCTGAGAGTGAAGCAAATGGGATAAAAAAAGAGTAGCTCTAAATCGGTGTTCTTAATTATTTCCTAGAAACACACTGATTGTTGTCTGTTTAAGGAGGATCAGCTGCTTCAAGTCCAGAAGATTACAAGTTCTGTGATTTTCTATGCTAGTCAGAGCAGTGGAAATCCGAAGATTGGCCAGTGGTTTTGTGCAACAAAAACATACTTAAGATGTTATATAGGGCTATGGTATTGTGTGAGGAGCATCACAGGTTAAAAAAAGCTCTAATTTTACTGTTCAGTCTGTGTCCCTATCATTATCTAAAGTCATAAGACTTGTGAAGTGCTGGAAAGTATTAGATTTCATGTACAATACCAAAAATGTCTTTTCTATACAAGATTCCTGCATTCGAGCTCATCGCTAGAGTGAGGAGATTGACTGCCTATGAGGACCTCAAAGTACAGGCTATGTACTTTCATACTGTGTGCTATTTTTTAAGGTTGTGTGCAAACCACATTTAAATTCCTCCTTCCTGACTATCACAGGAAGATGCAGGCCCCTAAGAGGAGTCCTTGGGGCAAACTCAGAACACAGTGGACAGACTGCTCTTTTTGACTTACCTGGGAAGGTGTATGGGCCTGCAAGATGAGTTAGAGACTTACTGGGGACAGGGATGTCATTATTACACTGCCCTATCCTCAACAGGATAAGTTGTTTACAAAAGGATAAAAATTATGATGATGATATCAATGATGAAAGTAACATTATTTCTCCTGGTTTTGTATTAAGATGTTTGATCTGAATAGTAACAGCATAGTGAGTAAAAGACTGAAGCTCTACGTGGAATTCTTTGTGTGCCATGAAAGTTTGTTCTACCATTGCCAAGGCTGCTAATGCTCAGACCTTGTTTTGATCTTTATTTCCTGTGTTATTTAGGTCCGTCAACATGTTTTTCTCTAATCATTTTGAATAGGTTTCTAAAATGTGAGGTTTGGTGAGTTGTGTATGTATGCAAAAAATTAGAATTGTCTGACTTCATTAAGTGACAGCTCATAGCATGAAAACAATCACACAGTTTCCAGTACCACTAATTACATTCCAGTGTTGTATTGATCTATCTCCAGTCAGTTTTACTTGAGCTTCCATAACCTCCTGCAATCTACTTTACTTATTTAAACCCTTGTGCACTATTTAATTCTATTTTCATTGTTCAAAATTATATGCTGTTTCCTGTTTACACTGTGCAGAGTGAAACATTGTATTTAATTACTTTTTGATGATTTATCAATTCGTATAGTTTCTGCACGTGTGGCTGGCAGTGTTAACGTTAATTGATAGAGCCCAGTCCCCCTAATGGTGAACCATGAGCTCAGTGAGAAAGTCAACCAGAGCTGCTACTGATGTCTGGTTTGTTGGCCAGCAGTTATCTGCCCTTAATATCTCAACTTTCTCAAATCAGCTTCCAACTAACAGTCACATTTTTACCCAGACTGTTCTATGATCTTAAAACCAACAAGTTAACTCTTTAAGCTAGTTGTTCAAATGCTGCTGATGAAGTTCTGCAGTTATGGTAATTAGCTAGTATGTATTCAATGCAAAAGTTGAATGCAGTGGCAAAGCTCAAAAGTCTGTATGAGAAGCGTTCCAGAATCAGGAAGAATAAGAAGCACCAGTTAGATACACAGTCTCAGTTAGAAACAAATTCTAGCAATGCACTTTTGAAGCTTTTTGATGTGGAGCATGCTGATGCAGAATTATTGATAAAGACTCAAGAAGACTGGGATTTTCTACAAAATCAACTTACAGACAGAAAAATGATAATTGGTGGAGAGGACATTGAATTCAAAAAACAGAAGGAAAAATGACTAGAGGAAGAAATAAAATGCAAGGATAAAGAACAGCTGAAGGAAACAGAGAAGTTAGAGAGCTGACAGAGGCAGAAGCCAGTAGTGAACATGAAAATGATGATGAAAATGATGCAGCAGCAAACATGTCAAAATACCACCAGCATTTAGTAACTGGTAGTCAGCCTGTAAAAGAAATGAGCACAGCAAATACAGGATCGCCTGAATCGGTATCCAAAAATTGGTGGATGATCCTCATTTTGTTGCCAGCTTGGACTGCACAATAACTTCTCGTCAAGCGATGCATATTGTTGCACCAGCGCTGCAAGTGGCTGGTGTTGACGTAAATGATCTGGTCATGTCCAAAAGTTCCAATACACAAATGAAGGCAAGCTGCATGACAATCTATTTCTGAGAAAGTAAAGAAGCAGTTTCGACCATCAACACCCCTTGTAGCACATTTTGATGGGAAGCTGTTACCTCAAGGTGATGGAGAATTTGCTGATTACATGCCAGTTGTTGTTACAGGTCGGAATACTGAAAAACTGCTGGACATACCCCAACTTCCATCAAGCACTGGGTGAGCTGATGGGGCAAGCAGTGGTACAGACATTGTATAGCTGGCCAGGTGTTCCAGAATGGCTAGCCAGTTTGTGCTTTGATACTACCAGTGCCAATACTGGTGTGCACACAGGTGCAAACACAGTGATTCAGTGAGCATTTAGAAATGACTCTTGCATTTACCATGCAGACATCCCATTTTTGAAATTATTTCTATGGCAGTGTTTGGCATGTTCTTCCCATCTACAGGACCACAAATAGCAGTTTTTAGAAGATTTAAAGAATGTTGGAAACTTCTTGACTTGAATGCATACGCACCACTGGTTAAGGAAACTGGAGGTAATGGATGCCTGTTAGACTGTGAGAAATGCTGGCTAGCTGAGAAGTGAAGTGAGGTTGTTGCACTACTGCAAGAAAAGCTGACATGTGAAACACAGCCTCATGATGACTACCTTGAATTTGTCAAGCTGTCACTGCTCATCCTCAATGACAAACCACAAGGTGAAGCATTTGCTTTCAGTCCACCTGGTACATACCATTGTGCCAGGTGGATGGCAAAAGTCATATACTGCCTTAAAATCAACTCCTTCTGGGAGCAGTTTAGATTAACTGCACATGAAATTCAGGCTTTTCGCAGAAATCTGCCTCTTCACAGTAACAGTGTACTTTAAGGCATGGTTTTCAGCTACTGACACTTGCAATGCTACACTTAAGGATCTTTGCCTGTTGCAGACACTGGTGTTGTTTACAGTCATAGACAACTATGCAGATGATGTGGCAGTACAGGCAGAGCCAGATCTTCAGCAAGCAAATCTGAAGGCACACAGGATGTAACTAAGCACAGATAAGATGGTGGTAATGGCAGCAAATTGGGGAAATCAGAAGAACCTGAGAATAGAGATAGAAGGGAAGATAGTGGAACAGGTAAACAGCTTTAGGCATCTGGGAGGGGTGGTTGAGGAGAAGGGTAGTCTGAATGAAGAGGTCAAAGCTAGAATCAGAGGGGCTGCAGCCAACTGGCATAGAATATCAGGTGTAGTCTATGACAGAAGAATGCCAAAGAAGCTGAAAAGTAAGGTGTACAAGACAGTGGTGCAACCAGTTCTACTGTATGGTACAGAAACCTAGGCAGTAAAGGCAGAACAGTTGAAAAAAGTTAGAGGTGATGGGAATGAAGTGCCTGAGAAAGGTGGTAGGATTCACACTGTGGGACAGATGAAGAAATGAGGACATAAGAGCAGAAGCCAAAATAGCTCCAATTGCAGGAAAGATTAAAGAGAACAGATTATGGTGGTTTGGGCACATGTGTAGAAAAGCAGAAGTCAATCTGGTGTGGAAGATTTGGGACAGACATGAAGAAGGTAAGAGGAAGCGAGGATGCCCAGCAAAGAGGTGGATGGATTGTGTGAAAGAAGATCTGTGACAGTCAGGCATGAGTGTTGAAGAAGGCAGGAGTGTGGCACTGAATCTAAAGAGTTGGTGACAGTTAACATGATACCCCGACCCCATGTAGAAAAATGGGAAAATGGGGGCTGATGGTGATGATGATGATGATGATAACTAGATGGCTCAAGTTGCTTTGCAAAAGCTCAAGGGACACCTTTGGTATTTGTGCAAAGATCTCATAGCATTGTCCTCGTTCTCAGATCGAGTGTGGAATGAAGAGAAACAGCACATTATCGAAGCCTTGAAAAAGCCACCCAGTATTGAAGATCTGAGAAGAATCAATGGAAAAGCTTTTGCCAGTTTCCAGGGCATGACCTTATCTGACTTTGCAACAGAACGATCAATGAAGCTGTTCAATGCTGTCAACATAAACCCATCTTTCCTAACAGCTGATCCTTCAGCATGGAGTGACATGCCTGACTTTATCATTGTGAAACAAACTGTTACAGCTTTGTGAGTTGCTAACAACTGTGTGCCGAACGAGCAGTCAGATTAGCAACTGACTTCTGTCAAGTGCTGACTCACCAATAGGAACAGCGAAAGCTCGTATATCAGCTAGGTTCATAGGTTGATACTAGGCTATATGCCCTAGGTCACTTATAAGCCTAGCCAGAGTGTGTTTAGCTTTCGACACCCTTTTTGATTAGTTGACTGTGCCTCTGTATAGTAGGTCACAGAAGGTAGCCATATTATGGTTAGTTTACTGTACCTCTGTCTAGCAAGGACACAGAAGAGATCCCAGGGGGAAACTTATGGTCTCCCATCCACTCGTCAACATTTCTCTTGAATAGGGTCAGTGAGGGGCTCTGCCTAACATGGATTGGGATTTTGTTCCAGAGTGAGGGGAGCCTCTGGGATATGAATCTGTCCCTCCAGCATGTCCTATTTATTTCTGTGCTGAGGTTCAAGTTCCTGGAGCGTGTAGCTCTAAGGGATTTGGATTTCTTGAGGTGGAGCATGTCCATTAATTCTGGGTTGGACATGGCTTTATACATCAGACACAGATCGCCTCTGAGTAGGCGGTACGCAACTGAGTAGAGCTGGAGTTTCTTTAGCAAAAGTGCATAGGGCATCTGTTTGAGTCCCTTGATCCTCTTGGTGAGGTACTTTTGGGGTCTTTCCAGTTACTGCAGGTGTCGGGTAAGGTACATCCCAAATGGGGCAATGTATTCAATTATGGGCCTGATAAGTGATGAGTAGAGGGGCACAATGACCTCTCTTGATCTAGATGTGAACCCTTTCATGATAAGGTGGGCTATATAGAAGGTCTTTCTAACTACTTTGGCAACGTGATTGTCAAAGGAGAGATTACTATCTACTTGGGTCCCCAAGTCCCTAATTACTTCTTCCGTACTTAATGGATTACCACCTATGTGGTAATTTGTGGGCACTTTGTTTTTCCCAAAGGGGATGACAATGCACTTTTTGGCATTTAGCTTTAGGCCATGGCTCTGGCACCAGTTATCCATCTCTGTGAGACCCTTTTGGAGGATGCTCATGTCAGCTGAAGAGTCGATTATGGCACCCAGTTTGCAGTCTTCTGTGAACTTTGTCAGCCATAGTCCACCTGTGTTAGCCTGTACCTCGGATAAATATATACCGAACAAGAGAGGTCCCAGGACTGAGCCTTGTGGGATGCCACTTGTAACTGGTTTAGAGTCTGACATGGCACCTGCAATTCTGACCATGTGGGTTCTATCCCTGAGCCAGTTTGCAACCCATCTTGTGACATAGGGGTAGATATTTAAGCTGGTGAGCTTATTTATGATGCCTGAGTGGGGTATTGTGTTGAAGGCTTTTGCGAGGTCCAGGTAGGCTGTGTGGACTACCTTCCCTTCATCTATGGCTTTGGTAACAGTTTCAAAGAAGTCGACCAGGTTCAAGAGGCAAGATCTGCCCGTAACAAAGCTTAATTGGGTAGGATCCAGTGTCTGGTGGTTCCCAATGTCCTTGTTTATGATTTCCATGATGATACACTCCATAGCCTTGCAGACCAGGCTGGTCAGGCGTATAGGGCGATAGTTTCTGGGGTCCGTTGTGGCACTACCTTTGTGGAGCAGAACCACTGTTGCTGTATGCCATTCCTTGGGTACATATCCTGTAGTAAGGCTGAGATTGAACAGTGTCTTTAAGTGAGGGTTTAATTCTTCATGGAGCTCATGTAAGACGCAGCCCGGGACACCGTCTGGTCCCATCGATGCTGTGTTTTTTGTTTTGGAGAGGGCAGCTCTCACCTGTGCATCTGTGATCACAGGGAGGCTACATTCTATTTGCTCTTCTGGAGGGGAAGGGGGGGGGGGTTTGCACTGAACCTTTCTGCCAGGATGTTGGTAATGTCTGTGGGTTCAGTGTATTTTTTGTCATTTTGCACTAACGCACAGCATATCTGTGAGTTGCCTCCCAGGTCCCTGACATAACTAAAGAAGACCTTGTGATTATCCTTAGTGTCTTGTGCAATTTTTCTTTCATTGAACACCATCGATAGAAAATCGCAGAACCACTAAAAAGACGCTATATTACTATAAATGAACTGATGTAAACTTGAGCTTACTACCTATGAATGTTGTTAATTTTTACTAGGCTTATTTTTTCCTAAACTGTTTGACATTTGTGTTGCTCAGAATTACAAACAGACATTTCAGATGCAGCATGAAACTGATATTTGCCATTTGTGTACTTTTTTGTGAATATATTAATCATTAGCGGACCGGAGTTCCACTGTGGCGAGCCCTAACCGATAAAAATCCGAAAGACAAACAACAACAACATTTCATTTCTATTGGCGCAATTTGGAAAAAAAAAAATCTCAGAATTGAAGTGCACTAAGCTGTCACTTAACTTAGAGTTTAAGGCTTTAAATTTTACATGGTCCTTTATCCTATCAGTCCTCATAAAATCAGGGGGTATGCTAACAGAAAATCTAAAAAATTTTATGTTTTTGCATATATACATGAAACAACTTAGTCAACATAACCATAATTGGAAAGATTTTATTGATAGAAGCTAGGAAGCAGGCTGCGTGATATATTGGTAGCCAATAAAGTAAGTAGGAGTTTTGTCAGCCTAGGCATGCAGATGGAGGAAAACAACATGTTTGTAAAAACTTCGAGCCAATCATTATACCATATAACATTAAGAACAGAAAAACAATTACACAATAGCACTCCTAAACAAACATGAACCAGCCAGTCAGATATCTGCAGATGGTGAATTCTAACAGAGATAAAACTACATTATTACAGGGATAAAAACCTGCCATCAGAATCTGAAAAGTATTAACATAAGTATATGAAACAAACTCCTTTGTTGTCATTATGTCATTTGTGATAAGATCAGGAAGTATGAGAGGACACATGTAAAAGAAAATAGTAAAAAAAGGAAAAAAAGAAAGACAGAAAAAAAGAAAGACAGAAAATACATTAAGGTCATTTTTTTCAAATTCATTCTGTGAACTCTTGCATCAATGAGTGTAAGTCATCTAGTACCTTCCTGGATTTTTCTTTTGTGGACTTGTAGATATTGTAAGATATACTCATGCTTGTGTACATATTTACCCAAATGGCTCCTTTTTTTGAGAAATTCACTGCTGATATGAAACAAACAGCACAGTAGGAATACTCTATAAAGTACACAAAACTATTATTTTTATGCAAACATGAGCATTCATCTGTGAGGACAACATTCCATTTATTAGTACTTAATTGACTATAAACTACAGATGCCTCTGTTTATTATCCTCCCTAGGACCATCTGCCCTAGCATCCAGAATTTCTCTTTGATTCCTTTCTGAAATAGCTTTTATCTGCTCTTCTGTTCCATAATGTGTAGCTTCATTAGGCCACATTGGACTCTGACTCCTCCATCAGTAATGGCAGAACCGGTCATAGGGACCTCAGCTGTGCATTATCTGCAAATAATAAGCTAATCATGATTGGTATTAATGCAGAACTCAGAGAAACACCATCAGTTCCTTAGCTCTAGACTATTTACTTAGGCATCATCATGTGCCTTTTGTCAGTGCATCAAGCAGTCCTTTTCATTTCCTGTTCATCTCTTTAATGTGTCACCTTTATTTAAATGTTTATTCCTTAAGCACTAGAAAAAAAAATAAGTGAAGTGCATCAAAGTGGAAGCAATATTGTTGTTGTTGTCTTTCGGCTTTTCCCGGTTAGGGATCGCCACAGCAGAACTCCGGTCTGCTAATGATTGGCAGTAGATTTTCACGAACGCCGAGGCACGCCCCTTTACGCATGTCTTTCAACACCCACCCAACCACAGGGAGGACATGCAGACTCCGCACAGAAGGCACTCCCCACACTCCAGCCGAGAATCGAATGGGAGAACCTCTTGCTGTGAGGCAACAACACTACCGCTGCACTACCGCAGAAGTAAATCAAAGTGGAAACAATGATGCAGGAGTAAAATATCACAATGTATAACATTATCCAAAGCAAATTCATTCTGATTATAGCAGACAACATTAATATTGAGACTGGAAAATTAAATAGTGATATGACAGCCATTATTACAAGAAACAAAACATTTGCAGTCATCACAGTGGGTTTTATTGATTAAGATGAATAAGTCAATACACTCCATTGATGGTTTAAATATAGGCAGTGATGCAATAGCCTCCAACAATTCACTATAGCCATTAAACAGTAGATTGTGGTCAAATAGAAGACCAAATTGCAGATCTAAACAGTGCAAAACATCTAAATGGATATAATTCATCACAAGGAAAGACAAGGACCACTGCCAAAAATACAAAAGAGATGTCAAAGTTTATAAAAGTCAGCAACAAGCTGTAAAAAGTTAACACCTTCAAACCAGCAAAAGAGAGACAACAAACAGACTTAAAGCCATATCAAAAACAGTCTACAGCAAGAATGTCACAAATGAAACCATCAAAGTCAGGAAATCTTTGTATTAAAAGTTGGAAATTGAAACAATAGCAAAATACATTTAACTGTTTTTGTGAGGCAATAGACATTGGCAGAAAGTTAAGTCATAAGTCTATTGCAACAAAGTAAAATAATGCAGCAGACTGTTACAGTGAAGAACATCATGGCCACAGTAAACTGAGCAAACAAAAAGCTAGCTGAAAAATGTTCTATTAGCTAATGTAGTATTTCTGCAGTCTTTTAATATGGAATTCCCAATAACATGACAATAGTAAGTAGGCTGTAGGTAAATGGAAAACTAAACACTAGCAAGAATCTTCACTGCCAATTGATATAATAATCCTTCATTTTGGTGAAGCAGATATGACAAGGCAAACAATACATTCATGGCAGAGCTTGATGCAGGCCAGAGGGATAATACAGCAGGAAATAAAAGAAGGTACTGTGTCATATGGGAATATACTTGTTATATTCACTATGAAACAATCAAAGTGCTGGCTGCCATTGTCCTAGTCAAGCAGCTCCCACCATGCTGAAGAAATGCTAGGGGCTCAGCTGTAGTAACCTTTAGCTGTAAACATTAGTCAGCTGTAATATTAGAGCCTCTTCTATAAAACCACTTTGTGTATTCAGAATGCATATCTACTTAAGAAAAACTGTTACACTAAGTGTTAAAAAGCACAATTCTGACTTCTGATTGTAAAATATGTTTAAAAAAGTTGTTACCGAGGGTAAGTGAATGCAACCTTTTGATAGTATAATAAGCACTTTTTTCATATTTTGTGATATAGAAGAAATAAATGAAGAGCAGCTGCCCACAATGAAATTCCTTCTCCGTGTGTAAAGAGAACACTGTGCCATTTTTCAAGAAAATGTATTTTTTTACCGTTATCCAATGTGGTATAGTGGTGTCCACAGTGGGATGATAAAAAAATTGCTGATTTAAATTAATATGGTTTGCTTTGACTCAGCATTTTAAGTGACTAAATGAGACCATTAGGATGTCTTGTTCTACTTACAGAATTCAAAGTTTTCTGTCACTTTTTGCTGACACTTGTGTTATAAGGAACCTTTGACTTTTGAACAGAGCATTGATTTTAAAAGCGGTTGTTACATTAAACTGCCTGACACAATGTTGCATCTAACCACATACTTTGATATCTGAATGTTGATACACTGTTTTGGTGAGATACCATGTGCATAAGAAACACACTGGACAGTACAGTGCTTCAATATCGTGAGCCTAAAAACTCATTTGTGGAGTAACATCACAAATCCCTCATGGTATGGACTATTTGATACTGAAGAGGTAATCTCATGGAGTTATTTGCAGATGCAAAATACAGACATGTGGCCATCAGTCTATTTAACAGTTTAACCCTGATCATTTAACAGGATGCCCCATTAGTAGTTGTAAGTTTACATGATATAGTCTTTCATGATAATGATCTTATTGAGTCAACCGACCTACAGAGATGTGTCATACTTTTTTTACTGTAAATTAGCATAATCCAAAACGATTAACATGGTTTTAGTAGTCCTTGTATACATCTCATCGGCAAGAGAACTTAGGGCTGATGTGGCTACCATTAGGATATTAATATAAACACAACATACAGAAACAGGTTTGGCTCACCAAGTACAAGATTATTAAATAATCATATGCAGACATTGCTTGCAAATAGTACCCAAGCATGTATATCTTTCATCATATTTGTAGCAGATATCATCAATTCAATGAATCTTGGATCAGGTAATAGGAAGTTCCTCCACGTTACAGAAATGCCTCTACTCTGGAGAGATGATAATGAAACTCGAGCGTATTAAAATGTTTGTAATATGAATGCTGTGTACACTTATTTGATATGAGCAGTAAAAAAGTCTTTGTGCAAGTCTTGCCATAAGTCTTAACAAGAACCAGTTATAAAGTTATAATATAAAGTTGAACTTGTCAAGAGGGTGGTTGCATAAACCTAGCAAAAGATATGGAGAGAAAAACAATGGTGCAGAAGACTGATGTTCTTCCAAGAAGATGCCTGATCTTCTGTAATTATTAAGTGCCCAAAGGCATACATCTCTCAGTTTGCAAACAAGATAGTCAAGGCCAGGTGAAAGGAGTTCTGCATCCATTTTGTGCTGATAAACTGAAGTTAGCTAATAAGCAACATGTGTTGGGGAGATATGCAGTGAAAAGTCCAGTTAGGTACAAGGTTGTTTGAAACTTATTTAACAAAAAAAAAATAAGAAGGTGATGGATATTTACTGGAACACAGAGGCAACTGACAGTATTAACTTCATAATAGGAAATTGATTTGCAGTTGAGATATGTATCAGCAAAAAGTAATTTTTTATAAGACTTGTAATTTGCATTCATGTTTATAGTGGGTTAACAGTCCATGAGCATGCTATTAGTCTGAGTCATGCTGCATTGAGCATTTGTAGTTGTTTGTGCCCCAGAATTGAAGTGTGCAATGGGTGCCATTTTCAACAGAGCAATTATGTGCCCCATGAGATGAGCTCTCAATATTCTATCAGTAAAGAGAATGGCACTCTAGAAATAAGGAGAACGAGTAAAAAAAGAATGCAAATGAGGTCTCGTGTTATAATAATGGTATTGGTATAGAGCAGATGGTAAGCTAGTGTTGTTATTTTTTCTTATCTTTTTGTCAGTTTCTGTTCAGCTTCGGGTCATGATTTCTTTGTAGTGTTTTAAAATCATTCATATTGAACTGTAGGTCTAATGAGCTTCTATGATATCTCAGATAATTACGTGTGATTCTCATGCAGTGAAAAGACTTTGTTTTACCTGACTTAAGTGGTATGCTTGAAAGGTGTGTGTGTGTGTGTGTGTGTGTGTGTGTGTGTGTGTGTGTGTGTGTGTGTGTGTGTATGCGTGTGTGTGTGTATCTGTGTGTGTGTGCCCGCACGCGCGTGTGTGTGTGTATCATCTCCAGTGTTCCAAGTAAAAAATAAGCAGCCTCTTAGAAAATCATTGCAGCATACATTAAGCAAACTACCGTTTCAGTCACGCAAGGCGGATTTGCCTTGAGTTATACCATGCTACGTAGTTAGGGAAGGTTTAGTTTTATAGCTCAAGGGTATTTTAGACTCAAGACATTAGAATCAAGACTCTGGATGCACTTTTAAACAAAATGCATAGGATTTCCTTCGTTCAAACCTCCCAGAATGCACCATTACATTAAAAACATGAAAAATCAATTATATACTTATTCTCTCACATTCCCTTTGTTTTTTTTTCTTCTGATTTTATAGGCATGTTCTTTAGTCTAGGCATTTACCCCCCCATTCTGCTGGACAAACCAAACAGTGGCCTAATGGGGATTATAGCACAGTGTCTGTGGCATACAATTATCAGAGCACCCTTACTTGCTAGCATAATTACTCATAAACATCCCTATGCATAAATGCATGCCACACTTTTCAAAAATGTTCTGACTGTTCTCATAACCCCCATACTGTATCTGCCCTGCTGCTGGATATGCCAGCGAGGGAGTGCACAAGTAAGCAGCCTCTAGACTGCCCATCCCTGAGAGAGGTATGCTGCAGGTTCACTGTGATGCTTGTGCTTAAAAAAGATTGAGTGTCCAAGTAAATGCAGTGTAAGGCACAAGTCATGCAGCCCACCAAGTACTGCTCATGCTATAGTCAGGTGAAGAACATGCACGGGCATGAGCATGTTGAAGGGGATCTGTCACTATGAGTGGAGGTACTTGTTAAGGCTGTTCTACATGAGAAAGGAAGGATATGAGGAAAAACGCCATTACAAACTTGAATGTCAGGTTCCAGTTATAAGTAGGGCCATAGGGAATATGATAATCAGCAGGTAGTGACACAAAAACAGCAGGAAAGGGGTACTACTTGCTGTTTTCATGGAGATTTAGAGATATTGAAGTAAATTACCACAAACAAGGCTATATGATCCTAGTAACAAAACTTCAGATGATAACAGCCATAATGCATTCAAGCAAACAGAGGTTATTTCAGCAATAATAGCCTTACAATGGTTAATGTTAAAGATCTACAGCTGTAACTCTTTTCTACCTGTCTGGTTGAGGACTTGTGTGACAAGATAGGCTGACTCAGGCCCACAAATTCCTAGCATAAAGATATGGCTGGTCAACAGAACTCATTCACGGCTTTATTGTCTTTTTTCCCCACATAGAAAAACTCTAGCTTTGTGAATATGTACTTCTGTTTCCATTCTCAACTAATAACTTCTCAAGTCTCATCAACTCAGAATTGCATTGTTATTTCTGCCAACTATGTACTGAAGTCGCTATAACAGCATGATGATGGAGGAGTACTGAAATGGTGGTTGTCTGAATGGGTTTCAGCATTGGTAAATAGAGATATGCATGCAGTCACAGATTTACCCAGCACAAGTGTTTTTTTTTTAGATCCTTCATTCCTAGTTTTCTATATGTTATTTACAGTGGGTGTGGTGGATGACCTTAAGAATTCACTAATACTAATTAGAAAAAAAATTGGCACCTTTGTACTCTTCTACAACAAAGTACTATCATATTTGCAAGGACATGATGTTTTGCTCATATGGTTTTGATAAACACTATCATTCAGGTAGGGTATCAATGAATAATTAAGTAATTTATTCATTCTTTCATTCACTCATTTGTTCATTTCTTCTTTGATTACCTTATAATCCATTTCAGTATTAACTGGGAGAAGTAGCTTATCTCTTCACTCACCAAATTCAAAGTAGACAGAATAAGCAAGTCCACAGCCCCCTGCCAGACAACTACTGGTAGTTTGAAGGAATAACAATTCATCTATGTATATTCTCTGCTTAACAGAAACATGGTTAAAACCTGTAACCAAAGACAATGAAATTATCCCACCTGGATATAATATCCTGAGACTAGACCGAGTAACCAAGAAAGGTGGTGGGGTTGCTATTCTATATAAATCTAGCTTACAATTAACCACTCATGACTGTAAACTACCTATAGACTCCAATGCAGAAATTCTTATCTCCAAACTTCATCTTAACAATGCCAAATCCATCTATATTATCTGTATGTATCTACCACCTGGTAACAACACTGCCACCATGGAAAATATACTTTGTTGGCTTTCCCAACACCTGCCCCAAGAAACCATAATCCTAGGCGACACAAACATTGATTGGAACTGCTACTGTAGCTGCCTCCCCACAACCCATATTAACCTGTATGGGTATTCACAAACCATTACCTCCCCCACCAGGATAAATACATCAAACAAAAAAGCAAGCTTATTAGACTGGATTCTCATAAACCATCATCCTCACATTTATGATTCTGGAACTCTCCCTGATGATTTAAGTGACCATTTACTTACCTACATCATCAGACATTAAACCAAAACTCCCATTCCAACATCTATCAAAAACATCAGATCTAAAAATAACTTTAACCCTGAACTATTCCAAATGGAACTAAGAGCTTGCAACTGGTCTCCCTTACAACACCTCCCTTTAGATGAAGCCGTTAATTACTTTAACTCTAAATTTCTTGCCATTCTCAACCACCATGCTCCAACCAGATTAATTAGAATTAAAACCAACTCTGCACCATGGCTGTCAAAAGAAACCAAACACAAAATAAATTTTAGAAATAAACTTTGGGCAAAATGGAGAAAGACTAAAAACCCTGTAGACCAACAAACCTTTAGACAGCTAAGAAATGTTACCAAGAAAGCTATAATTTCTGATAAAAGAAATTGCTACCTACAATCTCAACAAGCTAATCAAAAGAACCCACAAAAATGTTGGACTAACATTAACCAACTACTCCATCCAGGTCAATCCACTACTCCAAACTCTTGAAATACTGACCACAAAAATCCCATGAATACAGCCAATGCTTTTACTACCTTTTTTATTAATGCTATCCAAACACTAGCAAGTCAACTATCACCTAATAACTTCACTCTCCCTTCCTATAAATCAACCTCACCCCCTCCTTTTCATATTCAACCTGTCCCAACAACATATATTCTAACCCTACTACAGAAACTAAAACCATGCTCTCCCTCAGCAGACTGACTATCTGCTGAATTCCTACAACAATCAGCCAAAGCTATTGCTTATCCCATTTCCATTCTGATCAATAGAACTATTACTGAAGGTCATATCCCTAGCTTATGGAAAATTTCCCATATTATCCCCCTCCATAAAGGTGGACACTCCACTGAACTCTCCAAATACCGCCCCCATTGCCCTTCTCTCTCCTTTGGCAAAGATCATGGAGAAATGCATTCATAGACAATTACTTGACCATCTAACCCAAAATAATTTACTTTACAACTGTCAACATGGATTCAGACCTTCACATAGCACTAGTACTGCCCTTCTTTCCTTCACAGATTGTTTCAATAAAAATTGCAACCTTAACAAGCTTTCTTCAGCACTATTTATTGATCTTTCTAAAGCTTTTGACATGGTAAATCACCAGATTCTCATCAAAATACTTAAATCTCTGTCACTAGATATATCTTCCATAAAGTGGTTCCAGTCCTACCTAGATAAAAGCAACAGGCCGTACTATGGCACAAGTCTTTATCCACCCTCCTGCCCGTTAACCTTGGTGTCCCTCAAGGGTCCATCCTAGGACCTCTACTTTTTTCCATATTTATTAATGACCTTCATCTTGCCATCCCCCAAGCCACATGCATACAATATGCTGATGACTCCACACTGATATGCTCAGCCACTTCCTCTTCTGAACTTCACTCTCTTACCCAGAAAGTATTTAGCACAGTTGAACAATAGTTCACACAGAGGTTCCTTCTCCTAAACCCTAAAAAAACTAAACTCCTCCTCTTCTCTCTTACCCACAAGTCCTCTACTCTTGATTTCTCAGTTATCTCTACCAATAAAACTATTATATCACCAGACCCAACCACCAAACTATTGGGTGTCACTATTGACAACAATCTGAACTTTGATATCCATATCAACAATACTATAAAAACTATCAACAAAAAACTTGGCTCTTTCTATAGGATTAAAACCTTTCTTTTACCTACAGCTAAAACCACTATAACTCACACTCATCTGATCTCTACACTTCTTTATGCCTCATCCATTTTTACTAAGCTATCTAAAAATAACCTCAGCTAATTGGAAATGTCCTACAATAACATTGCCAGATTTGCTACAGGCAACCCATTTAGAACCCACCATTGCATTAATATAAAGCAGCTGGGATGGCTGGAACTACAAAACCTGATTAAATTCCATCAACTATCTACAGCCTACAGCACTCTTTATAAACCTTCCAAAACTCCTATTCTATCCACACTCATCACCCCCTATAAAAATCTAAAATCCTTAACGTCTTCTCACAAACTTCTAGTACATACTTCTAAACCAAACAACAAGGCTGGCGACTCCCTCTTCCCTAATACTGTTGGAAAAGCCTGAAATCTCCTCTCCAGTGAACTTTCCTCACTTCCCACACTATCACTCTTCAAAAACAAAATTGAAAGTGTTCCTCAGAACACACTGGTTATGCCCCTGTACTAAGCCCAACTAGTTATGTGTCTCTTCATACTTTGCTCTACCTACCCTTTCTACTCATAAACTGTTATTCCTTCCTTATTGACCACAATACTATCTCCCTCTAGAACATCATATATTGTACCGGTATGCTATATTATGCCTGCATTCTGCACTGCTGAATTTACTGTGTTAACCTGTAATATGTATTGTAAATATGATTTTTGTTTAATGTTGTTTATTTGTTATGTTGCTGTTTTCATTGTTCTGTATTGGAGCTTATCACCCCGGGCCTCTTCTGAAAATGGACATGTATCCAGTTAGACTTGCACGGTCAGCAAATGTAAAATAAAATAAAATAAATAAATAAATGTAGTCACAAAAATAAATATTGTCAGCCTAGCTATTTGGAATTTTGTAAATAAGTATATGTCATTTGAATATTAACATGATTTATATAGAAGTGTGAAAGAAGGAGATACTGCCAGCCCATTTGGAATTTTGTAAGTGGTTTTGTGTCATTTGTGAATATCAGCATGATGCAATTGCTTGTGTTACAACTGTATTAGAACTGTATGTCATATTGTACTGAGCAAAAATGTATATACACTGTTGTAACAATGGGGACTGAAACATAAGACGTTAACTTCAGAAGAATAGCCAAAAACTTAAATTACTTTATAACCACATAATAAAAGAGATGCTATATTTCAGTCTCAGTGCAACAGGAGACATAATGTGCAGAACTAGAAATGTTTTGTTTTACCTTTAAATGTGGAGGAATTTCAATTAGTTTCTGACTTCCATCATTTGCAAAAAGATCTAAGGTCTACGTGTTTTCACAGAGACATGCTAAATGCTACAAGCTGCAGTGTGGGTTTTCCCCTGGGATAGTCAGATGACAAAAGTGATGTCATGCTGCAAGTATCCCAGCAGTAATATTTAAAATGTTAGTTTAAGAACTCACTGAGAAAGAGAGACTGAGCATTTTGTATTTTGTCTTTGACCTGACAGCATCAATTGGAAAACCCACTCACCAATCTGCTTTGCCATACTCTGTGAGTAAGTCTAGGATACAGTAATTTCTCTTAAATGCAGTTAGGAATATGTGAAGTATATCTTAGATGTTTTCTTTCTTTATTTGAAACTGTCCTGTAATGTTTTTTAAATAGTTCCTGTAATTTTGAACTCTGAAGTAACTGTGATTATACACTGAGTGTTTTCTTGTTTCTTTATTATTAAATATAATTAAACCTTTCATTGTGGCTGATATTTGTGAGACATATTTTAAGCTCTTAGAGTACTTGCATATCTATTTAGTGACACTGTGCAGGCCAGTCCTAATAGCCTTGCTCCAGGTCAAAGTACCATTTTGATTAGTAGTAACATTACACAGTACAATTGGATACCCTTTGCTGAAGGCATTAAAGTAGCTGATAAGTAGTGGCTGGTGGCAGTGAAAACTAGGAGCATAGTTAGTAAACCTTTGCCAGCTTTTCCCAGGTGTGTGCGTGTGAGTGTGTGTGTGTGTGTGTGTGTGTGTGTGTGTGTGTGTGTGTGTGTGTGTGTGTGTGTGTGTGTGTGTGTGTGTGTGTGTGTAAATCAAACCTCAAAGTATGTGGTGTCAGCTATTTGGACAGGGACATAGACCAGTAGTTGGAATGAGAGATTGCTGGAGTTCTTGGTTTGGCCATTCAGCTGAGATCTTAAGCCTATAGCTGTGCCAGTGGGGAGTCTTACTGAGGATCTGCAGAAAGAGGGAGAAATCAGCCCCAGACTGACTTTGGTCTCTGTGTGCTCTTAAAGGACATTGCACTTTACTGTCTGTGTACTTGTCATTCTATCATTGTGTATGTCCCCCATTGTTGCCAGTGGTGAGGATTGAGGCTCCTTAATTACTGGGACAGTGGTGGGATATCACATATTAATTGGTTGTCAGTGGTGGGATAGCCACATATTAGGATTCAGTGGTGTGGATATTGATTTCCTATTGACTGTAAACAGTGGTCACTGAAGAAGATGTTTGTACTCTCAATCAGCCACACAGTGAACATTCAGAGTTTACATTACAATTGTTTCATTTATTTTTTTTTGTTAGATTAATTAGTCAGGGAAAGCAGGCAAGGATGTCAGCGGAGGAGAAGAGCAAGCTGACAAGGAGCCAGTTGGTTGTGATGTGCCAAGTCAAAGGACTGGTGCAATGCAACCTTACTAAAGCAGAAATGACCGCAGTCTTGGTCACAGCTGCTTCACAGACCAGCAAACAGGAGGACAATCAGACTGGCCTTGTGGAGGTACAACTCTCAGAAAATGTGTAGCTCAACCTTTCCACAGAGGACGTAAAAATCCATCTGGAGTTAATGACTTGAATTGGAGGCCAAATTTCTGGAAATGGAATCAGCAGAGGAATGGTAGCAGGAGAAACGATTGAAATTAGAAGCAGCAGAGAGACGGAGATGTATGGAAGCTGAAGAGAGCAAGAGGCAGAGATGCTGACTCTTCACCAGGGTCATGGAGGTAATGGGGAAGGGAGTAACCAAGCCCCAGAAGCAACAAAGGTCAGTAAATGTTTTCCACAATTTACAGAGGGGGATCATTTTGATAGTTGCATTCATACATTTGAAAGGGTATGTAAACAAAATAATGTTGACCAAGGGCTATGAGTAATGTCCTTACTCCATGGTAAAGCTGTAACTGCTATTTCTAAATTGTCTGATACTGATTGCTTAAATTATAATACCATTAAAGGTTGTCTGTTAGAGTGCTTTAAGTTAACACCTGAAGCTTACAGGAAAAAAGTTTTGTGAGCAGAGATGCAAGGGAGATAAAAGTGTGTGTGAATACATTGCTGAGTTAAGCACTTATTTTCATTGATCGATGAGTGGGTGTCAGGTCACCACTTTTGAATGACTGGCAGATCATTTGGTGAGGGAACAAGCCATTAGCACTTTGCCTGAGAAAACAATGATCTGGTTGGCTGATAGGGAATGCAGGACCACAGAGTAGTTTTGGAAAAAGTGAGACCTATACGTAGCAAGCAGAGCATCACTGTACAAGAAAAGGGATACCCACTGCTGCTCATGGGTCTAAGCAAACACATGGTGGACAGATTAAACAACCCCAACAGAGTCCGCCAGTAGCAAGGGAAGCCACTAATCTAGGTACACATCCAGGACCAACGGTTAAATGTTTTAAATGCAACCAGTGGGGGCCATGTAGCATATAGATGTCCATGGAGGCAAGGTGGAGAACAAAAGTTGGGAGCACCAGTAAGTGGGAATGACAGAATGCCAGCAGTAAGTTGTCTGGAGACAACAAGGGTACCAAACTACCACAAGAGGTTACATCCTATCTTAGCACATGGGAAAGAGGCCACTGCTAAGAGAGAGAGAGAGACAGCCTCTAACCTAACCATTGTGAAGCCAGCAATGGTTAAAGAGGAGCAGTACTTGCTAGGACAATCTACTCCAGTCAGACCTTTAGGAGGGATCCCATTCCAAATACCTTTGGCTAGGGTCTCCTTGACTGGGAGGTTGGAAAAGGAAGCCAACAAGTAGATGTGTTTAAGGATACTTCTACAGATGTCCTGAAAGGGAATGATTTTGATAATGCAGTACCTTGTGTGCATGCAGTGAGATGCAGTCAGGCTTGTAGATAAGCATGTGGGTCTGGTAGCCTGGAGGAGGGGGCCCAGACAGACCACAGACTTGAAGCCAGGACTGATGTGGTGGTTACCTCAGGTAGGGAGCTACCCTGTAGCACTGAGATTGAAGGTAACATCCAGTCAGGCTTGGAGACAAGCATTTGGGTCTAGTAGCCTGGTGGGGGGCCCAGACAGACCACAGACTTGAAGCAAGGACTGGTGTGGTGGTTACTTTAGGTAGGGAGCTACCCTGTAGGAGTGAGACTGAAAGTGAGCCATAGCTGCTTGTGGGTACTGATATTCCCTTGGACAGAGTTACTGCAAGGGCAGAGGTGAGTAGTAGTACCCAGGTTGACTGTGATGCACCACTGCCAAAGGATGCCAGACTTCCTGTGCAAGGGGAGCTGGGAAGTGTTACAAAGAGAGTGCTGTGACAGGCTCACTCTCAGACCCTACATTACAAGGCCTTAGGGAGGTAGCTAGTGAGGCACTTGATTTTTAAGGGAAGGTGGAATCTGTATACTGGGACAAAGGGTTACTGTATAGAGAGTGGACCCCTGAGGGAGGGCTAGAGGGTGAGAGAATACAGCAGTTGGTAGTGCCCAGAGCCTACCATCTGGGACTTTTCACCATAGCCCATGACACTCCCTTTTCAGGCCATATGGGCATAAAGCATACCAAGAGATTTGTTATGCAGAACTTTTTTTTAGGATTTCCAGAGATGTAACAGGGTACTGCAGGACCTGTGAGCAGTGCCAAAAGATAGGCAAGGCAGAAGACAAGGTCAAAGCTCCTTTGATGCCTTTGCCTGTGATTGAGGAGCCATTTCAGAGGGTAACTATGGATATTGTGGAGTCCCGGGGTGCCTCAAGTTCCACAGGGAAGAAGTATATCCCAGTGGTAAGTAGATTATGCTACCAGCTTTCCTGAAGCGGTGGCTCTGTTCTCCATTGAGACAGAAAAGGTGGCAAATGCTTTGTTAGAGATTTTCAGCAGGGTAGGTTTTCCAAATGAAATACTGACTGACAGAGGTGCCAATTTCATGTCAGACCTGCTGGCGTGTCTGTGGAAGCACTGTGGGGTGAAGTTCCTAAAGACCACTCCATACCATCAGCAGACTACTGGTCTGGTGGAGATGTTAAACTCTACACTAAAGACTATGCTACAGGCATTTGCAGACTAGTTTGAGAGGGAGTGGGACAAATATTTGCTCCATCTATTGTTTGCTTACAGAGAGGTGCCCCAGGAATCCACAGGTTTTTCACCCTTTGAGTTGCTATATGGGCATAGGGTGAGGGGATCTCTAGATTTGATTCAAGGTGAGTAGGAGGGTGAATATGAATACCACAAGGAGTCTGTTGTGGCATATGTACTAAATTGCGGGAGAAGGCCCAAGGAAGTCATGGGCTTGGCCCAGGAGAACCTAGCAAAAGCCCAAGAGCAGAAAAAGGTCTGGCATGGCAGGAATGCTCAAGCTAGAGAATATGCTGTAGGTCATCAAGTTATGGTTCTCATTCCTGTAAGACACAGCAAGCTGCAGGCAGCTTGGGAGGGACCCATCAAAGTGGTAAGGAAGGTCAGTGATGTTAACTACATTGCAGAACTGCTAGGCAGGAGGCAAGGTCACAAACTGCGCCATGTTAACATGATCAGACCTTACCATGACAAGGAGGCCCTGATGCCAAGTATTGGCAGTAGGGGGCAGGAGGAGTCTGAGGGGGATCAGTGGCTGCAGGGAGCCAACCAGCCAAATCCTAAACTATTATGGTGGAACATTAGGGTTGCAGGCATATGGTAGGATAGTGCAGCACTGTACTCGGTTCAGCAATACAAAGGCAGCTGGATTCTCAAGACAGGGTATAGGGTAGTGTATTCCCAGATAGGCTCACCCTCTCAAGCAATGTTTCTCAAGGGTCAGTTGAAAAACTAGCTTTAATCTTCGGGGGGAGGGTGTTACAAAAGGAAATATTGTTAGCCTAGCTATCTGGAATTTTGTAAATAGTTGTATGTCATTTGAATAACAATATGCTTTATATAGAAGTGTGATAGAGAGACACTGCCACACAGCTATATGGAATTTGGTAAGTGGTTGTGTGTCATTTGTGAATATCAGTATGATGCAATTGCTTGTGTTACAACTGTATTCTGTATGTCATATTGTACAGACGTGTGCAGAAGAGACATTTTGTAAAATACTGAGCAGAAATGTATATATACTATTGTAACTGTTTAGCTGTATATGTATTTTAACAATGGGGACTGAAACACAAGCAGTTAACTTCAGAAGAATAGTGAAAACTTAAATTACTTTATAACCACATAAAAGAGATGCTATATTTCAGTTTCAGTGCAACAGAAGACATAATGTGTAGAACTAGAAATTTTTTGTATTGCCTTTAAATGTGGAAGAATTTAAATTATTTTTACAACTCCCATCATTTTCAAAAAGATCTAAGGTCTACATTATTTATTTATTTATTTATTTATTTTAATTTATTTTGCATTTGTTGACTGGGATAGTCCGACTGGATATATGTCCATTTTCAGCGGAGGTCCAGGGAGAAAAGCTCTAAGATAATAATACACATTTCAAGCAGATTACAGTCATAAGCAATACCAGCATTTAGCACATATAGTACTAACTTATTATAAAACACTTTACAAAACATAACATTATTTTCAAAGTTATATATACATAACATTACATTCAGGTTTAAGGACACGTTGAGCAGCAGTTATACAATTGACCCTTCTTGAAATGGAGTGGTAGAAAAAAGTTAGAAGTAGTTGAAGGTAAGGCACCTAAGAAATAGAGAGGTCACTAGTCAGGGTTAGTGCAAGGACATAACTAATGAGTTTTGAAGTATATCTTGAGTTTGTTTTTGAATTGAGTTAGTGAGGGTTCTAGGGTCAAGTTAGCTGGGAGTCTGTTCCATGTTTTTCCATCAGAGTTGGCAAACAGAGAGTCCCCAGCTGAGTAGTTGGATTTGTATGTTTGAACTAGGAGTCTAGTGGATGATCGCAGTGGCCAGGTGGTGGTGTAAGGGCTGATAATATTTTTTAGTGCAGGTGTATTTTCTGGTTGGTAAAGGACTTTATGTGCCACTATTAGCTGGTTGAACTGCAGTAGGCTTGGCAGTTTAAGCCATGCTAGGCAATTTTGGTTGTGACAGTGGTGTGTCTGGTAGGCTGTGCCAGTAGCAAATCTGGCAATGTGGTTATAGCAGGATGATAGTTTATTAAGATCTGTTTTTTTAAGTTGGAGAATAGAGGTGAGGCATAGAGAAGAGATGATAGTAGATAGGAACGAGTAATTGCAGTTCTAGCAAGTGGGGTAAGGAAAGGTTGGATTCTGGAAAGAGAGCCAAGTTTTTTATTAATGGTTTTGATAATTTGATTGATATGCACATCAAACTTCAGGTTGTTATCAACTATGACACCCAGTAGTTTAGTTTCGGCTTCTGGGGAGATGATAGTGCCATTGTTAGTGGTTATGTTGAAGGATGGCAGGGGGGTCCTGCATGTGGGGGAGAAGAGAAGCAGCTTAGTTTTGTTAGGGTTTAGGATTAGATGTTGATTGGAGAGCCATTTTCCACTGTATTGAAGTTACTTTGGGTTAATGTGAATAAAGTAGCTTTTACAGAGACATGCTAAATGCTAAATGCTACAAGCTGCAGTGAGGGTTTTCACCTGGGATAGTCAGAAGACAAAAGTGATGTCATGCTGCAAGTATCCCAGCAGTAATATCTGAAATATTAATTTAAGAACTCTCTGAGAGAGAGAGAGACTGAGCATTTTGTATTTGTGTTTGACCTGACAACATCATTTGGAAAACCCACTCACCAGTCTGCATTGCCTTACTCTGTGAGTATGTCTAGGATACATTACTTTCTCTTAAATACAGTTAGGAATATAGGAAGTATAGCTTAGATGTTTTCTTTATTGGTTTAAGACTGTCCTGTAATGTTTTTTAAGTAGTTCCTCTAATTTTGAACTCTGAAGTAACTGTGATTATATACTGAGTATTTTCTTGTTCCTTTATTATTATTAAATATATTTAAACCTTTCATTGTGGCTGATATTTGTGAGACATATTTAAGCTCTTAAAAGTACTTGCATATCTATTTAGTGACACTGTGCAGGCCACTCCTAATAGCCTTGCTCCTGATCAAACTAACATTTGGATTAATAGTAACATTATGGACT
Organism: Protopterus annectens; assembly: GCF_019279795.1. Classification (NCBI taxonomy): domain Eukaryota; kingdom Metazoa; phylum Chordata; order Ceratodontiformes; family Protopteridae; genus Protopterus; species Protopterus annectens. Next base: position 547,275,957 of record NC_056735.1, read on the forward strand.
ATGATGTTTGCAGATGACATTGTGATCTGTAGTGAGAGTAGGAATCAGGTTGAGGAGACTCTGGAGAGGTGGAGATATGCTCTAGAGAGCAGAGGAATGAAGGTCAGCAGGGCTAAGACAGAATATATGTGTGTAAATGAGAGGGAGGGTAGAGGAGTGGTGAGGATGCAGGGAGTAGAGTTGGTAAAGGTGGAAGAGTTTAAGTACTTGGGATCAACAGTTCAGAGTAATGGTGAATGTGAATGTGAAAGAGAGGTGAAGAAGAGAGTACAGGCAGGGTGGAATGGGTGGAGAAGAGTGTCAGGAGTGATTTGTGACAGACGGGTACCAGTAAGAGTGAAAGGGAAGGTCTACAAGACAGTAGTGAGACCAGCTATGTTATATGGGTTGGAGACAGTGGCACTGACAAAAAGGCAGGTGTCAGAGCTGGATGTGGCAGAGTTAAAGATGTTAAGATTTGCACTAGGTGTGACTAGGATGGATAGGATTAGGAATCAGTGTATTAGAGGGTCAGCTCATGTTGGACAGTTTGGAGACAAAGCAAGAGAGATGAGATTGCGTTGGTTTGGACATGTGCTGAGGAGGGATGATGGGTATATTGGGAAAAAGATGCTAAGGATGGAGCTGCCAGGTAAGAGGAAAAGAGGAAGGCCTAAGATAAGGTTTATGGACGTGGTGAGAGAGGATATGCAGGCGGTTGGTGTGACAGAGCAAGATGCAGAGGATAAGAAGAAATTGAAAGAGATGATCCGCTGTGGCGACCCCTAATGGGGAAAGCCGAATGATGATGATGATGATGATGATTATGCAGTAAGATTGGACACCCTTTGCTAAGGGCCTTAAAGTAGCTGATAAGTAGTGGCTGATGGCAGGGAAAACTACCTTATAGTCTGGGCAGAAGGAAGCATAACTAGTAAACCTTTGCCAGCCTTTCCTAGGTGTGTGTGTGTGTGTGTGTGTGTGTGTGTGTGTGTGTGTGTGTGTGTGTATGTGTGTGTGTGTGTGTGTGTGTGTGTGTGTGTGTGTGTGTGTGTGTGTGTGTAAATCAAACCTCAAAGTATGTGTGTGTCAGCTATTTGGACAGGGACACAGAGCAGTGGTTGGACAGAGAGGGTACTGGAGTTCTTGGCTTGGCCACTCAGCTGAGATCTCAGTCCTATAGCTTTGCCAGTGGGGAGTCTTACTGAGGATCTGGAGAAAGATGGAGAAATCAACCCCAGACTGACTGTGGTCTCTGTGTGCTCTTACCAGGAAAGTCTGATTTGTAGTGAAGCCAATTTTCAGCAGAGGCCCTTGGAGAAATGCTCCAGATGCATGTCTTTGAATGTGGGAGGAAATCCACACGAACACAGGGAGGATGTGCAGACTCCGCACAGCAGGCAATCCAGCTGAGAATTGAATCAGAGAACCTCTTACTGTGAGGTGACAATGCCACCGCTGCACCACTGTGCTATCCTTGCATTGTGTACATCTCCCACTATTGCCAGTGGTGTGGACTGAGGCAGCTTCATTACTGGGCCAGTGGTGGGGAGTCACATATGTCATACCTTTGCATGCTGTCCATGAATAGACATTTGTATGGTATATATCTATATCTGTCCATCTATAAATATAGATATACAGACAGACATGCATGATATATGTATACATGTATGTGTGTGTGTGTGTGTGTGTGTGTGTGTGTGTGTGTGTGTGTGTATGTGTGTGTGTGTGAGACTGTGTGCATGAGTGTGTGAATGAATGATTGACAGTTGCAATTCCTGATTCTTAACAGACAGTGTTTAAACAAGGTCAAATAAGCAACACAAGGTTGAACAAATAACCATTGCACCCCTGAAAATATGGGTCTATATTATAACAGCGAACACTTGAAATAGCGAACGCTGTATAATCAACCCCCCAAAAAATTAAAACACAAAATTATGAACAAACAGAACAGCAATTTTATTCCCAGAGAAAAAAAAATTGCTGTTCCGTGTCTTCAGGATTTTGAAGTTTTGACATTTAGCTGTTGATTAAACAGCGTTGCTATATTAAGCATTCACTTACTTAATAGTGAACTGAAAATATGATGCTACTTTGTTATTTGCATCCAAACTATTATGTTCACCAGAATACTAAGTTGCCAGTTGCTTTGGTAAGGTAATGAGTGCTTCAGATCTTGCAGGTCTTTTATTGCCTCAACAGAATTTCACACAGCTATGCCTGGCTTTATAGTGCAGAGGGATGGAGCCTATACTGTAAACCAGGAAGAGCTTGGCAGGAGTGGGTAGGATTAAAGGTGTGTGGTTGGGTCACCTCTTTTGGGGGGTGGTGAATGTTGTGTGCACTTTATGCTGAATTGTTCCTGCAGAGAGCAAAGAAGCCACCACTCTTACTTTAAGGAGATGCAGGGTGGCTTGTAGGGAGCAGCACCATGCAGAAAAGAGGGGATGGCTGCCATGGTCCGCCCACTGCATGTCTCCATGGTACTTCACTGAGAGTCTATTTGTGGGAGAGAGGGCCATAAAGTAGCTAAAAATCATTAACCACCTTTGACATCTGTGTCAGTTGTAGCCCCTAATGGTCAACTCTTTTTGTCGGTAAGGGAATTTAATGGGCTTACTGATGAAAGGGATACTGATAAACAAATAGCAGGGTAAAAGTGAAAAAAAGAAAAAAGCACACAGGCACAAGAAAGATGTGCCTACCTGCACAGAAGGCAACCTTGCTGAGACCTGAACTACTGAGCTAAGTACAGTGATATAACACTGTTAATTAGTATATAACAGTGAGTGAGTGAGAAACCACAAGATAAGGACAGTGCATCTGTTTATGAACATTCAATAGTCATTACAGTCAAATATTCCATGAACATGACAATCACAGCACATAATTTTACTCTGTATAGTTCTGTGTAAAACATATTATGTCATTTGCTGAAACATATACCTTTGTAAAGTACCTAGTCATTGGATTTGTATGATCATTCTGAAATGATTCTATTATGCCAAACACATATGAGCCCAAGTCTGACACCAGTAAGGAGATGGCACAGCCATTCGCTAACACTTTTCAAAGTACACCCTTATGTATTTCTGTATGCTGAAGTTGCTGCATACACAGCTCTGAAAGAATAAAGCAACCACTGCATTTCCTTTTGCTGACTTACCATTTTTCGAAATTGTCACATTTTACTCTGTATACACATTTTTATGGGCTCTGATTGAAGCAGTCATACTTTTCTCATAAATTTATTTTAAGGCTGAGGCAATAACTGAGAAATTAGGGAAACATTTAACTCTGTCTGGTCCTTCCATCCCTGTCATAAGAAAAACAGTAATTTCAAGTGATTCCCTAACAGTTAGAGAAAAACTTGACTTCAGCATTATGAGGTGCTAGCATTTTTATAGTATTTTCTACCTTAATTTCCAAAATTTGTGAATTGCTTCAAATGCAAATACATATCAGTGTGCCATTATGAATTCAGGCTTGGGAGTGAGTTCTATTAATATTTTTATTGTGACATACTGCTGACAATTTTAATTTAAGCCAGTAATGATTACTTGGGAAAATCCTTGTTTTGTGTTTTAGAAGTTAATGTACAGAGTTCATTTAGATGTAGAGGCATTTGCTGACAAAATTCTCCAGGGAACAATTTCTGTGTGGTTGGAGACTACAGATGTAGTCTGAAGGTGCTGATTCAAAACATTCTTTCAGCTGGCTGTTAGTGAAATAAACTTTATAAGTATAAACCGACACACTTTGAAACTGACACTGAAAACAGTACTGATATATGAAATACACCATTAATATAATATCTGAATTACAAATCCCAGTCAATTATAATATCTATAACAGAACAATCTGCCTTAAGTACATTTTGCCTATATTGGTTAAACCGTTTATGTCGGTCACACATACAGTTATTATTTCTTTGAACATTTGCACAACATATTTTAACCATAAAGAATGTAGTAGTGTAATATTTAACTGGATGCTAGAAATATGGACAGAATATACATTTGGTTGCATGTAAATCAAAGTACAAGCAATATCTTTCAATCCTGTGATGCCCCCAAACCCACTTTTGACCTATATTCCACCATTTATTTGGACTTTTCATTCCAGGGACAACTGTTGTATCAATGAATCAATGTTTTCTCCATTATCTGCAGCTCCACCCTGCTCACAAGTTCCATGGCAATATCATGTATCCATTAACATATCTTGTCCTACTTGACTGGTTTTGCTTTGTTTAAATAGAAATCACTCAAGGCTTTCCTCATACTTGCATTTCTTAGTTTCTATTTCTAATTTCCTAATTGTCATCACAATCTATTAGTCTAATCTATATTTCTGTTTAAATTGCAGAACTGTATACGGTGCTACAGAAGTTTAAACAGAATCTACTCAAAGTTAAATTCAGTAGCAAAGCTTACAGTAACTGCATGTCTTACCTTAAATAGCCTCTTTGTAGCCAATATTTAAATCAAGGCACAGTGAGACATTGCTCAATGCAATACCTTTATAGTGAACTGCACACCATTTACCTGCCCCCTTTATGATATCATCAGAAGATGCCACCAGATGACAAGGATTCATGAAGTACTTGGACAACTGCTCAGCATCTAGTATACTAAAGACAAGTCTGTACCTATTAAGCTATAAGTAGCCTATGACCATGCAGTCCTGCACAGAAAAAAAAAAAAGTACTGTCCTTCCTTATAATAATTACTTTGGGTGAAAGTCCCAAACAGAATAAAGTACTCCATTCCCTCATTTGCTCTTAAAATCCTTTACATCTCCTAATGTTCATCGGTTTCCAACTATCCCTAATGTTACATGCCCCCCTCCCAAAAAATACACTTCCTATTCCTAAGAGCCAAGAGCAAACAATGTCAATTAATATGCAGAGTTCTTGCATGTTAGCTTTCCACTTTCAGGACCAACCTGCCGGAAAAGTTACATCTTGAACAGTCAAACAAAACATTAATTAAAATCATGAGTAGCAGCCCAGTAGCACTGTAAGTGTACTAGTTCATAATATTGACATTATAAAATCTAGGTCAAGCATTTTTGCCACCTGAAACTTGAGTTTTGGAATGTGCCCAATGAGCTGCAAGGGTTGCTTGAAGTAATAGGACAATGCATCTGTGTGTCTTCTCTTCCATGCTTGTATAGATTCCTTAATTCCATATTGTATGCAAGACCTCTGGTGGAGACCAGCAGCATTGAAAGCATGAACCAACTTCACAAACAGGGAATGACACAAGCCCTGTAGAGGACAGGGTGGAGTGCATTCACTTTACTCAATCTGGTTCTTTCCTATTTGCATGTGTTGCTCCAGTCTGGCTTGGCATATTCTTCCACAAAGGCCCGTTTGTCAGGTATTTCTGTCTGTCTGCCCTTGAATCCTCCTTTGGCTTCTTGCTTTGAACTCAAACATTTTCTTAATGCATCCTGCATTTTAGTTCCCCAAGGAATCCTCTTCCTCCTCCTTAGGACCTTAATTCTGTTTTAGAAAGATTGACCGCGGCTCCTTTTGAGCCTGTAGGTTCATCTTCTGTGCAACATTGTACCTGGAAGACTGTCTTATTACCTACTCTTACTTCTGTTCAGACAGTTTCTGAGCTTTAAGCCCTTATGGCCATCCATCCTTTTGCTGTTTTTTCACAGGTACAGGGTGTTCCTTCATATTAATCCTTCTTTTACACCCAAGGTAGTCAATGAGTTGTCCCTGGATCAGGCAGTTCGACTACATTCCTTTTTTCCTCTTCATCAGTCTGCTAGTGAGAAGGTCCTACATGCCTTGGACTTGCACAGACAGCTGAGGTACTATTTGGATAAAACTAAGGCCATTCATACACCTGACCAGATTTTTTTTCTTTTTATTTTCCGATCCCAGAACTTTGGGTTTGCTGTTTCTAAGCTAAGTTTATCCTCCTGGATATATAAGACCATTTAATTTTGTTATTCTTTTCATGCAAAATATCTGTATTCTTCCAAATAAGCTGACTCCACTAAGGCTGTTGCCTCTTCTGGTGCTTTCTTCGAGGTGTTAGACACCAGTTTTATCCATGAAGCTGCTACCTGGTCTTCAGTGCATACCTGTACTAAATATTATAAATTGAATATGGTTTCTAGGGCCAGAGCAGGTTTTGCTCGAGCCATTCTGAATGGGTTTGTTGAGGACTCTTCTCAGCCTTCCAACTTCACAATGCTTTTCTTAACCTTTTGTACTCTCCCTACTGTGAAGAATACTGCAACAGTGATATAGAGGGGCATAGTACACATGTGTCAAATCTTGCCATAGTAGTAGATGTCCTTCTCTTCACTGTTGCAATATTTGCTCCCTCCTTCCAACCCTCTTTTTTCTTTTGGATTTTTTTTTTTGGTTCCCATCATGGCCTAGCAACTCCCTTTAACTTTTTTCATCTGCATTTTCTTCTTCTGGATGTGCATAACCTTTTTTATCCTACGGAGACTTTTCTCTTCTGTGGCAATTCAGTTCTGAGTAACTACACCCATATGTCCAGTACAGGGAGCGTACATGTGACGTACGGTACATACAGTATCTAAAAGGCTTTGGAATACTGGCCAGACATTAGGCTATCTTTGGCAAGAGATCCCTACTGTGAAGAAAGGCAACGATTAAAAGAAAGACATCTACTATTATGGTAAGATTTTGCACAACTGTACTATCTATCAGACTTCAGATTTCTTAATCTAAAATTACCATTTAAAAGACTGAACTTACTAAGTCCTTATTTTTAGCAACAAAAATTGCCTCATGGTCTTCATATGCCTTCATTGCATAGGTTCATAGGTAGGTACTAGGCTATCAGCCCTAGGGCCCATACAAGCCTAGCCAGAAAATGTAGCCTGGCTTTCGCCACCCAAGAAAATTATTTTCCTGTGCCCCTGTCGAGCAGAGCCACAGAAGTGATCCCCGGGGTGAATTTCCCATTTCCCATCCAATCATCAAGATTTTTCTTGAAGAGTGCTAATGAGGAGCTCTGTTTGACATAGATAGGTAGTCTGTTCCAGAGTATGGGAAGTCTCTGGGACAGGAATCTATCCCTCCAGCTCTTGTATTCTGTATCACTATGCCCTTGATTGAAATTTGTCTAACTGTTACCCATGGTTACTTAACTCTTTCACACAGTCTCCTCATTCATTTCATTTAGCACTTTACATTAATTCTTTGACATTTTTATACTAATATACAAATCATGTACTTACATGTGCAGCCAATACCGACATTGCCCTGTTTCCAATTATGCTTTTGTTTTGTGCATAACTGTTCATGCTTTATTCATCATTGTATGATTATTATGTAATAATACAAATGCACACAGAATGCTGTCATGTAGTAGATTTTCATTTTCCATCCATAGATTGCTGTCTCTTTTCCTTATAAATGATTTAGATTGTACACAGCTACCCGATGTATATTTCCTCTGGTTTTGTTCCTTCTTGTTCCCAAACATATGCTGTCCTTCATTTTCTATCAAGATTGTTCTTGATCAGTAGTGACCATAATGTGCTATGGCCTTAGTCTCTCTCATAACTATTTCGGTAGATGGAAGCTTTACTATGATGTTCCAGATTCTCTGCCCTTCCTTGTCATTGGCCACTGTTGGGATATGCAGTGCACAGATAATGAGTTGTTATGCAGCTGTGTTACCAGTACGCAACATATAAGGGCCGTGTGGCAGAAGTCTTTACCTAACACATACAGGATTATGAGTGGGTTGCCATTCTTAACCAGCTTATTATGTGTTTGAGACATGGATGCCAAGAAATTCACCTCAACAGCGAAGCTTGAGAGGTGAGTCTTGGCATCCATGTCCACAACACATAATAAAGGATGGTGATTGGAGAACTGATCATAATAAAGGATGGTGATTGGAGAACTGATCATAATAAAGGATGGTGATTGGAGAACTGACATAATAAAGGATGGTGATTGGAGAACTGATCATAATTCGTTGTGGTGCATGGATCTAGATCTGCTCCATGTTCTACTATTTACAGGAAAAAATGCTAAGTGTTTTGCTGGCTTTAAAACCCATAAAGCACTTGGCAAGCACTGTCAGAAAGGCAGTGTAAAACATTCTGGTCTGTTATGTTCTGTTATGTTGGAACTAGTCAGGAACACATTAGTGACAGAGAACAGGCAGAAATACATTTATTTTTATTCTGCCATTGTCGTTTGCTGGTCGTTAATGGCAGATTTAACTGCCTATTGCGATACCTGATCTTAACAAGTGAAACAGGTAGTGCTTAACATTTGTTAAAATCAGGTCCAGCTCTATAGGAGTGCTTAACTGATTTGTCTTTTTCCAGATATCAGAGTGTAATCACCGTGCTCCGTATACTACATCATGTTATGCTGTTTCCACCATCTGCTTACATAGTCTTTTCAGATTGTGGTTGTCAGAGGTGTGACTCCCAACATTTTACTGTGTGCCAGTGGGTTTATATCATTTTCCAGTACTGAATGGGTGAAAACAAACAAACATTGTCAAATGCGTGTTTATTGCGTGGTAGATTGCCATTTTTTTCCTGAGCTCAGTGTTCAAGTATTTATTAAACCTTTATTGTCAGTTGCGTATTTAGTAGTTATATCTAAATTGGAGTTCCTTTCATCTCTAGTAACAGAATTGAAACTCACTGCTGTAGATTTAAAGTGTTTCTACTATTTCTTAACATACTGAAATTTATCATTTACACTAGCTAGTTTTCGGGAAAGTCCAGAGAAGCAATTGAAAATATTTATTTCTGTGACTTCTGCATATACCATATTGTGATTTTCCTATAGGAGTCTTTGGATGTCATCAGACTTCCCTTTAAATATTAGAACACGGGTAACCATAAGTAAATCCAAGAAGTTTATAAGAAGGCTCTCTCAGTGCCTTTTCTGGTGCTGTTGCCTTTCTACACCTTGCATTGCATCTCTCATTATAGCTTTACAATAAGATGTAGCCGAAGTAGATGTCAAGAAGAGTTATCCTGTCACATTCAGGTGTACAAGTGGGTGGACAGAGATGCTATTTTTTGTGATTAAGATCTTGACTTGTTAATATGTTTGTAGTAAAGAAAATAAACAATGTAGTTAATTACTCTTGATTCACTAATAAAAGAATGCTGCAGAATATAAACTGCATTTTTAGCTTGCAGATGTTAAATTCATTCTGCATTTATGACCTTAGTACTGATTGCCATAAGCCAAAGCAAAAATAACCAAATAGCCAAGGTTGCTTACAAAATCAAAAACAATCGGATGGCATTAGATACACTTTAAAAAAAGACTAGACATTGTGAAACGTATATCCCCAACAAAACCCTTGACAGGCAGCTTGTCTGAACAATGTTTGAACTGTGGCATGTCATTCACCTTTTGGGTAACTTGAAAAACTGATGAGCTATGCATTCCATGTTTTGCTGCTGTCTTTCTTACTACAAGATCTGTTTTTGAGAAGTTAGTCTGCACTTTGTCTCTTGTATTAACTCATTACAGCCTGGTGACACCTGTAGGTGCTTTTGTAGTTACATCCTACTGATGCCTCTAGGCATCAAATATTTCTTGTTCATACTTGTATTAATAATTTTAAAACCACGCTAAAGCAAAGTATTAAAATGTTTATCTTCAAGCTTACATAGGTTCATAGGATGTTACTGCACTATTGGCCTGAGGCTCTTTACAAACATAGCTACTAAATCCCAATAAAATACAAGATGAGAGATATTGTGTATGCCCAAGGATTTTCTAGCAAGGACTATGTATGTCCAGGAGAGAAGCTGGAGCAATCCCCAGCAGAAATTTATGGTTTCACATCAAGTCATCCAGGTTGTACTTAAATGGGGTCATGGAGGTTCTCTGCTTAACATGGATTGGAAGCCTATTCCAGAGGAGTGGCATCCTCCATGAGATGTATCTGTCTCTCCAGCAGGTCCTTTTTATGATGCAAGCTAGAATGAGGTCTCTGGAACAGGTAACTGTAGTCCCACTTGACTTACATATGTGCAGCATTTCCATTAGATCTGGGTCAGAGATAGCCCTGTAAACCAGACATAAATTACCTCTACGTCGTCTATTCGCTATGAGTACAGTGACAGCGACTTCATTCTGTCCATATAAGACATGTGCTGGAGACTCTGAATTTCCTTAGTGATAAATCTCTGAGGTCTTTCAAGTTGCTGCAGGTGTCTGGTATGGTACATACCAAAGGGAGCATTATATTCAATAATAGGCCAGATGAAAGATGAGTACAGGGAAGTTACAACCTGTTTTGCTCTTGAGGCAATGCCTTTGCTAATCAGGTGACTGACATAGAATGCCTTAGTCACCACAGCAGACACATGGTGGTGAAAGTTGAGGTCACAGTCATCTTGTGTTCCCAGAATTCTCACTACTGAATTGGTACTTACGGTATTATTGTTTATTTTATAATCAACAGGGACATTGTTTTCACTGAAGGAATGATGATGCAGTTTTAGCAGTTAGTTTAAGACCCTGGCTTTGGCACCAATCATTGAACTGTGTAAGCCCCTTCTGAAGTACACTGATATCGCTAGGGCATTCAAGGATAGCACCTAATTTGCAGTCATCTGCAAACTTGGTTAGCTACAGCCCTCCATTTTGGCCTGGACTTCTGAGAAGTATTTGCCAAATAAGAGAGGGCCCAGCTCTGACCTTTGTGGGACCCCACAGGTGACAGGTCTGCTGGTAGAGGTAAAGTCTTCTACTTTGGCTGAGTGCTGTCTATCTGTGAGCCAGTTTGCAACCCACCTGACAACATAGGTGTTGATATTCAACTGTGTTAGTTTGTCAATGATGTCCAAATGTGGGATAGTGTTGAAGGTCTTGTCCAAGTTAAGATAGGCTGTGTGCATGGCTTTGCCCTTGTCTATGGCTTAGGTCACATTTTTGAAGAAATCCACCAGGTTTAGAAGGCAAGACCTGCCCTTGAAAAAACTGAACTAGGACAGATCCAGGGCTTGGAGGTCACCTATATCCTTATTTCTGAGGTCCATGATGATTTGTTCTATTGCCTTACAGATTAGGCTGGTTAAATCTATGGGTCTATACCTACCCAGGTCTGTTGCAGAGCCATGCTTGTAGAGCGGGATAACAGTCGCTGTTTCCATTCAGTGGGGACAAAGCCAGTACTCAGGCTGTGGTTAAATAGAGTGCCTAATGGAGTAGCTAGCTCTTGTTTTAGAACATTAACAACACAGTCCGGAATGCCATCTGGTCCCATGGAGGCCATGTTCTTAGCCTTGGAGAGAGCATTGATGACTTGCTCTTTGGAGATGCAGCAAACACACAATGGCAAACACAATCATGTTGATATTTGACCTCTATCTGGTGCAAGTAAAGAGGCATTAATTGCTGTTCGTATAATATTTATTTAAATTGTCATAAGTTTCATGCTTTTCTTAATATCTTGACAACAAAGTAGCACAAACAGAATTACTTAGCTTCATATGAAAGCTCTCAAATGGATCAACAACATCCTACTAGCAGTATGCGTATAAATTGAGTGGTTGCTGAGATATTGTACGTTGTTTACACAAATAGTACAAATGTAATAGTATGTTTACCATGACATAAAATCCATTTTAAAACTCAGAACCTAAAGAATACTATCTCTATAAAAATAGTTTGTAATTTATATTTCTTTCATAACCGCTATGTTTCCGGAGATGTGAACATTTGTAGAAATGTGATTTTGTGAGAATGTTAATTCTTTCAAAAAGCTTAGGCTCCACTCTTTGACAGTTACAGTACAAATTTCCAGAGCTTTACTGGAGGAGAATGTGTTAAGACAAATTTCATTTTCTTTTCAGATTTTCTTATTTGTTTAGTCAAAAATAATTTAATGTTACTTATTGACTAAATATAGTAAGATTCTTTTCTTCTGATACATTTCCCTAATTAAATATTTCTCTGGTAGTTTTTTTTTAGAATTATCACACATTTGCAAATTTGACTTTTTTTAAATCCATATCCTTTACTTTTGAAGACCTGGGCTCTATTATAGTTAATGTTATGTACCTGTGAACCTATGAACAATCACTGCAGAACAAACTATGTATGCAAGTATGGATAGTTAGTTATTATGGGTTACTGTATAACCCATGAGTTTTCAAAAAGCTTACAACACTTAACCTACCCCATATATGTCTGTAATGCGAGCTAACATAATGAGTGCTGTACAGCAAAAGAGCGGGCAATGTGCAAAGGGTGGAAATTAAAAATTCTCTTAAATGCATTTGTTTCCACATGAAATGATAACGTGAAGAACGCAAAGCTACAACTCCAAGCAGCCAGTGACTGTTCATGACAAGATTTTGTGCAGTTTCTTGAGAAATATGAAAGTGGACAGTTCAAGGTAGCCTTCTGCTTTGATCTGCAAGCTTCATATATGTCCTAGAGGGAAAGGCTTCATTATTTTGACAAGACTCTATGAGGCATGCTCAGTTCTTATCTCTGTCCTGAGCAGTTCCCAATCTCCGCATTAGGATCTCTCCTTCACAGACATGCCTGTGGTCATAAGTTAACACAGAGAAGAGCTGTTTGATGCACAGATATAATATGTGAAGACTGTCCAAATTACGAGTGTGTGTGTGTGTGTCCATGTGTCCATGTGTGTGTGTGTGTGTGTGTGTGTGTGTGTGTGTGTGTGTGTGTGTGTGTGTGTGTGTGTGTGTTGTTCTTGCAGGTTTAAACTGTGTGTTTTCTTACAAACACTGTATATATTCAGGGGAAACAGTTAATATAACAAAAGATGCTTGTTATGAAGCAATGAACATTTGTGACAAGTAAGGATTTTGTGTCATCAGTTTTCTCCAGAGGTTCAGGAATGACTTAGATTTTACCAAGAAGATTTTTTTAAGATGCTGGGAGAGCACACAGTATAGAATTGCATTGAAACAATAAAATGTTTCTCTATAATTAATTTAATTTATTACTGTTCTGGAAGCAGACCTTGGTAGGTCTGTATTACATTTGATTAGCACATTTCAGTCTTAGTTATTATCAAATTATCTCTTACTAAAATAAGCTTTTAAACATCTACTGTACCTTTGTTGGCTTCCTTTTGTTGTTCAAACTATTGGGAGAAAACACATGAATGGTGTTTATTGTTCAGTCTCATTATATTTCTTTTATAGCATAGATGAATTCTCAGGCTTTGTGTGGTGCCCATACATAGCTTGCAAGGCATCAGCATGCCACAGTCAATTGAAAGACTGAAAAATAAAAATGAAAAAAACAGGCAAGAGTGTTTTTTCAAGCTTAGTCATGAATCATATGCAGACACTAAGTAAGGTTAGTGAAAGATGTAAAACTTCACTTTCTAACCGACTTGTCTGGGCTGCATATTCTGTATCAAACTGCTGGTACTATACTTGCTGTCACTTCAATGTGTCATATTGTGCTCAAGATTATGTAAGAATGCTGTCACTCTGTTCATTTATATCTTAAAACACATCCATGGCTCTGCCTTTTTTTTCCTTTTTTGAGATCAATATTAGACATATCAATCAGACTTAATAAAATTTTTTTGACAGGCTATGAGCACGTGTGGAAACCTTAGGATTAATGCTGCTTTTATAGCACAAGTTATGGTATATTAATAGTTTTGAGGGCTGCAGCTTTAAAGATCTTGCACCCTTACTGTGCAAGTTTTGGCAGGTGCTGCCCCGTCCTACAGTGACCTATTTTTTCACAGTACAGCACATCCCTTAATTGTGCCAACATGTCTTTTTTTCTCTTTTACTTTTTACTGCCTTTTTCTCTTTATTCCTTTTCTTGCCTCTGAGCTGTGCAGGACATCTGTCTCTTAAAGTAGCAGCTACTAATGTTAGTTATTGTTGTCCATATCCTTTGCATATTCCAAAATGAAATAAATGAATAACTAATTGAATATGAACATTAAAGAAGTGTAGAAGAAATGGCTTATTCTTCCTCTTTGTACATTATGTACATTTGTAATGTTCATTTATCAAACATAATATCATTCAGATACAGTGGCATCGGGTTTATTTTTGTATTCATGTACCCTTGCACATTGCAATTTACATTTAATTTTATCCATGTATTAACCTAATCCATGGATTCTTTTTTGTGTGGTGGCATTTTTTATTCATATATTTATTATGGAGAATTTATTAGTTACAGATCCTACCTTAGTTGATTTTATTACCTGTTAATACCTATATTATCTTGTACTGCTCATTTTTTTCAGAAAGTTGTGCACCTTTCTTTAGTTTTTTTGTTTCTCTTTCCTCTTGCTCTTAAAATTATTTTCACATCTATCACTAGATTTCTCATTCATATCTTATTAAGAATCATCCAGATTTTAGAATTCAAACATATTATTGTTATATCTAAAATGAAGTATCATAGACTTTCAATGTGAAGATTTATTTTTCGATATTTCCTCTAAAGACATACAAAATCTTATTTGTAGGTGCTTTTTTCCCTTTGTGCCTACTGGCTATTATGTGTTCTCTGAAACTTATCGCAGTCACCCCCCACACTCAGGATACACCCAGTACAGTGCAGTGAGCTCCCTGAAGGCCATCATCATCCAAGCAGGCATGAGGGTTTATTGTACCCGTATTAATTTCCTGTTATTCTGTTCTACCTGCTGTTAAGTATGTATCCTCATCACCTAACCAGGTTCGTGGCTTACCCCAGAGACTGGAGACCTATGATATCCAGTCCTATTTGCACTTTGTGAGAAGCTGCACAGTATATAATGCATCCAGCAGGTTTGTATCATCTAAAGTGCAAGTTACATGGTCATTTCTTTTTTATCCTTAGCCCCCATCCCCCGGGTGGTTTTGTGCACACTTGCAGTACTACAGGGTCTACCTAAGTCCCTCTATCCTACACATACATATTCCTTCACATGCAAGGACGAGCACCATCATCTGTGGGTAGCTAGAGCACACATCATTCTCAGTACCAGCACCTGCTTTCTGTGCTGTGTACCTCTGCCCTAGTACCTTATACTTAGTATCTGATCACATGAGCAGCTCCTGATCTCCCTCTCCACAATAGGCAAGTCATTGCTTCTCATTTTCCATCCTCCTCTTCCATTACTGTCTAGCTTTCAAGATGATAATTCAACTTAGGTCATATAGGATCCATTCCAGGATTTATAACTCTTCACCAAGAAATATGCTGTCTTTAATATCGCAAACCATCTAAGCCAGCCCAGTACTGTTTAACTTAAACCATCTGAAAGTATTAAATAGTACTATGCTTTTTTTATGAGTTTTAGCTTCCACACTTTCAGCTTGTCTTCAGTTCTCATTTCAAATGAAGACAGAATAAGTATTGCAGTTTCTTCTACCATTTGATTTTTCTGTATTTCACTTACTCGTTCCATCTGTTTTGTCTGTGTTCACTACAAAAATGTTTGTTATTGTTTGTGCATGTGTCTGATGACAAACTCAGGCTGTTTCTGCATCATCATTTTCTCCAACTCAAATCTTACAAATATAAAATAAATAAATAAAATAATTATGAATGCAGATCCCAACTTCTGATAGTGTAATTTTTGTATAATGATGGCAGTATATCTCTCAACTTCTTTTCTGAAGAATCAGAGAGAAACCAAAAGCAATGAAGGACAAAGGCCCTGAATCAGTAACAGTTTTAAGATATTACTCTAACTCACTCAGAAAGTTAAAAGAACAACCGGTTTTGTATCAATATGCATTTTTTTGAAGAAGCGTGACACTCTAATGTCTGGCATTACTGGCTGATTATAATCCTGAGAGATTTAGCAGCAAATCAAATACATTATGAAGAACAGGGCAAAGATATGATGTAAAACCAGGAAGGTTATGCAAAATCATAGATATTTGAGAGCTATGGACTTTCTTTAGTATACCAAATAATCTGCTTTTCAAACAGTTTTCTGATATCTGTATTCAGTTTCTAATTCCATAAATTTTGATAAATCATCAGATAATACTCCTTGTATACATGACCAGATTTACTTGTGTAGTATCTTGTAACCTGTAAGAAAGGGTGTATGTACTTTAAAAAATCCTTGGTGCCATTAGTATAATAGTATATACTTGTATAGCAATTTTTATGAGAGTAATTGGCTCAAAATATTTTGTTTTCTTTTTTTTCTAGCCATTTTATTATTTCCTTTGTTACTCTACACTAATTTAGGTTGCTCATATCAACACAAGACTTATTGTCC
This sequence comes from Protopterus annectens, assembly GCF_019279795.1. Classification (NCBI taxonomy): domain Eukaryota; kingdom Metazoa; phylum Chordata; order Ceratodontiformes; family Protopteridae; genus Protopterus; species Protopterus annectens. The sequence continues at coordinate 547,292,177 of NC_056735.1, forward strand.
CGGTCCCCTTCAATAAACACATCACACTGAATCACATCTGATGACCTTTATTAAACTTCCATAAACATAGCTTTGTTAACCAATATTTACTAATTACAACTAAAATATAGAATAAAGTACACCAAGTAATAACTAACACCACAAGCAGATGAGCGACCACGAACAGAAAGATATAAAAAGTCAATATAAGAAGCATAAAACAGTTACTGTTCAAGGTCAATCCAGGCTGTCAGCACCAAATAAAACTCAAAATTCCCTCGAGTACGTCTCTTCAGACCTTCAATCAAATACCATAGAGCCTATGCAGGCTCAGACTTAGTTTTCTTGAAAAACAGATAAATCCAGACTCGAATATAAGCCCAAATACTAAAAAACTCCTTTATTAATGGCAAATACAATCGGTAAGCGTTTTCGCTATACAGCTTTTTCAAACCTTTACAAATCAATAATATCAAATGCTTATATAGAGCTTCCATGGTAAAACAATTAAACAATTAATTGGTTAGCTGCTTAAAGAAATACCAGCACTAAAAAACATGGCTCCATTACAAACATGGTATTATACATTTTAAATATCTATTTTAAAAGCTCACAATAAACCATTAAAAATATATATGAAATGTTAAAAATATATAAAAACTATATAAAAAATATACCAAAAACATCCCAGGTATATTCTGACAGAAATCTTGTTTTTAAATATATATATATATATATATATATATATATATATATATATATATATATATATATATATACATATGAACAAAATAATAGAGAACTAACACTATCCAATTCATTTAAACTTGTATTTCCTATTTTTAAGGGCAGGTTTCAAGGGAATCCTATCATTGAGTCCAGGGGGAAACATGAGCCTGTAGTTTAATAATCCATTTAGTTTCCGTTTGCTCAGTATAATTCTCAATATCACCCCCTCTACTATTAAGTAAAGTAACATGTATTACTGAAAATCTAAAAGTGTGCATAACATTATTTTGTAAGACATGCTTTGAAAGTGAATTAATTTCAGACTTAATGCGAATTTGATAAAGATGTTCCCTCACCCTTTCTTTTAACCTTCTATCAGTTTTGCCAATGTAAAAAGCAGTGCAGGAGGTGCAGATAGCAATATAAACCACATGTTTGGTATCACAGTTAGCATTAATATTAAACATAGATACTTGATTGGTTACTGGGTGTACAAACATATTAATATTAGATATATAGCAGCAAAAGTTACATTTATTACATGAATGAGTTCCATTAAAGGTAATAGGTCCTGATGTTGACATATGGTTAGGGAAACATAATAACCTATGTAGATTCTTCTTGTTTTTAAAATAAATTGAGGCTGTTCTCCTACTAACTTCTTAATCTCCGGATCTATTGTAAGTAAATCCCAATGTTTACTAATTATCCCCTTAATTGATTGGATGTCCTGGGTAAAAAATAAAGCCATTTTCTGCTGCTTACTCACATTCCTAGATGTATCAATTCTGTCTGCACTATAAACCACCATACCTGCTTCAGAAAAAATGGGGCATGCTCTATCTGTTCTAATATCCTTAGTATATGAAAAACCTCTCTCTATTTCTGTTAATTTATAACTTCTATCACGTAACCTTGCACCCAAATCATTCAATTCATCTTCGAAATCGTGCCATATAGGATTCAACCTTGTCGCTCTAATAGCTTGTCCTTTAACAATATTAGAGAAGATGTGATTAGGATGCATACTATCTCTATGTAAGAGTGTATTTTTATGGCAAGGTTTCCTATGTACACCTGTGTTAATCTGTCCATTCTCCAACCGCCAAATTGATACATCTAAAAATGTGATATTATTCCTGGAAGAAACCATAGATTAACACAGGTGTACATAGGAAACCAGTAGGTAGCAGTAAGCCAAACATCATTCAACATATGGCATCCTCACTAACCAAAATGGATCTGTGTCATCACCTCCTGAAGCCCTAGCACAGAAATGGCCAAAGTAACCAATTGCCTAAATGGCTGAAATTAAACCCTGATCCCACTTCAACACTAAAGTGACAAACCATAACCTCATAACTCAGCATAACCTCTGAATATTGGCTAATCTATCACTTAACAAACCAACGATAGTAGCTTCACAGTGATTCCCTGGTCAGTACCTGTCAAATGCACAAGCAAAGCACTAAATCCACACCAGACTAAACCATACAAGAACAATTGCACACCATCATACCTAACTGCAGTCCCGTTTTAATGCCCAATGTACTTATTAATGTCCAAAAAGAAATTTCCTTTCCAGTCAATATAATAGTAATCCCACCATCATCAGCTACTTGATATAAACAAGAAAACATTTAATGACATCATAGCATTTGCTGACCAACAAGCCACCCACAGAATTACTTCAATACATCCATACCCAGATCGATACCTACCAAATGAACCACCTGAACTTTAAGAAGCCCAATGTTACTCGAAAAGAGACAGTGTCCTGACATGCCATCATGCCTAACTGCAGCCCCTCTTTCCTCCCAATGGATATACTAATGACCAAAATGAGATTTTCTTTTCTAATGGATCAATTGTATAGTCATCCTGCCACCATACCCACTAACCTTATAAAGCCAGAAACATTTGGCATCCCAAAACCACCCAATTAATGACTTCAATACATCCATGAAACAACAATCATATAAACTCTAATGCAATGATGCTCCATTTAACAAACGCCAAACCTCACAACCAATTTACTTTAATAGTAGGAAATGTCTGCTAATCTTCACGCTATCAAACCTACCTTAATCCTTCCAGCATATGAGCCACCATACAAGATTTAGTAAGTTAACATAACCCTAAGACCCATACAACTGTAGCAATCACAGCTAACTCCTCGTTGACCAAATGAAATGCCCCACCATGTTCAAAAGCCTGAACAAAATCAGTCAGCAATCTGTCCCACCAATCTACAACCCCCTAGCAGCTGCAGCACAATTTGACTCAGCTAGCAACACCCCTACCATATGCTTTACTTATAATGGTGCCCCAGACTCCTGCAATGCACATCTAGTCCTTCTACCCTAACCTGACATGCCTCAGCTAGCAGCAGCAGCAACCCATACCACTGTCATATTATCCATGTGAAAATTCCCCCCAACTTCTCCTGCTAAAACTACGAGGCCTGCTAATTTGAAACCAACTTCAAAATCGCACACCTCTCCTCCTGTCATCCTACCCTGCTGATGGACAAGCCACAAATCAAGCCCTCAAATGTATGGCCCAACCCAATCCTCCTGCCACACTGGAAAACCAGTGCAAATCCTCATGAGTAGTCCAATGCATCTACCAAAAGCTCAACGCCCTTAATCCACTGCTTACCTTTGGATTTCACCTTTAAAGGTTTCCTTTTAATGTGCCACCTTCGCATCCAATAACAAAACAAACCCTAAACATCTGCTAGGAGACCAAAAACTATGCTGTGGTTAATCCATTCAACTTCAGCCTAACCCCTAATACACCTAGTTCATATCCCCCAACACTTGCATACCTGCAATGTTCCCGCAAACCCTATCTACTCTCGAGATACACATATAACATACCCCCTCCTATCAGCCCAGGAAAAGAATATCAAACAAATCGAATAACCATCCATCCCCCATACTTACCCAACTATAGCTTCACAATCACTACTTTCCTTCATAAGAGATGAATAGTCCTACAAATTGACCCCCACACTCCTTAATTCAATAGAAAATCCTTAAAGAAGCACCATCTATTACCTACATAACAAACTGAGGCTACAGCAAACTCAGTTGCTCAAGATGCCTTCCCCGTCTGTCACCAGTACAGCTGCATACCAACCCACACACTTTGTGTGCGAAACCTACATGCCACCCACAAACATATGCAGCACTCCCACTGTAACTAAGCAATACTGCCAAAACAAAGGCTGTATCCTACTGCAAACAAACTTCCGTGCACTTGACAAACCTGATGCCTAAGGAAACTTAACACCCCAAGGTCCCTTCACATGTAGGCACTAAACCACAGAAGCCTCAGACCTTACTTACTGTTTGAAACTCCTGATGCCATCAAACTGACCCCATCAATGCATTCAAGTATCCTTGTACTCACTCACTTTAAAACCTTCTCTACCTCACGTTCCACACAAACTCTCCTACACCGAAATGAGTAGGTAAAACTGTATCACACCCTGTGACCTCACTCCATGGAGCTCCAGCAATCAAAACCTCTTTGCAACAACATCCATCACCTGATGAGATACATCCTTCAAACCACCAGCTGATATGACCTTTGCATTGCTACCATCTTTGTACGCATATTGTAGCACTCCAACAGCTGAAAAAACCCTCATAGCACCACCACCTGCAAAAAAAAAAAGAGAAATGTAAATCATCTGAAATACAAACACATTTGAAGACAACCTGCCCCCACTAAATTTCCTCAATAAGTCCAGCTCCATTGCCACATACAAGGCCCTATAACTAATTGGCCCAAAACCTCTCACCAATGTAGGACTGCATATTATCTCCTCTTCAATTGCAAGGCGTTATGTGTACACCCCAGTTGCACTATAGAGATATATTTATGAATAGTGTGAATCATTTTGCATACTTCACATCCACACTGTGAGGCAGGGCCATGACTGTGCCATTAAGTAGCAAAATGCCATAAAAGAATGGCTGGCACCCTTCTACCTCCACCACATCTATAGTCCAGTATGACCAAAAATAACTCAACCCACTGAGCTCACCCTCCCAGGCAGTTAAACTCATAAATCCTGAAAACACTCTCAAACCTCCTCCATTAAAGCCACTACTCTCAGCTGCAAAATCCACCCCATGGAAACTGACTTTTTTTTATTTTATAATTCTTACTGAATCTGAATTTTCTGTGAATCAGTGCAATTGTGAGGCATGAGGTGACCACTCCCCTCCGGGCACCTGCCCCAGCAAGGGAAGGTCCATACCTCTCAACCTCTTAGTGCAGGTAATCTGGACAGGCCTGACATAATGGGAAAACAAACGCACAAAACGGAGACATATTTAAAATATAGCTCTGATAAATTAAGAAAGTTGCCAGACAGGATTTGTATTAGCATGCACTATATGGAGTCTGAGACTCGCATGAATATAATCCTTAAATCCTACCAGCAGGGGAAAAAAAAAAAGGGACAAAGGCCTGCAAACAGGGGCAGGATTTATGAAAAGCCATGAATATGTTCTCTTTCCAACACCCCCCCCCCCCCACCGAGGGGAGGTTTGAAATATTTTGGATGCTTTTAACATTTCCTGTCTCTTCATCCTGTCACTCTGCATGTGCAGTACGCCATCAAACGCAGACTTCCCTGACTAGTCATTGAATGATAACGACATCCATACTAAGGGCGAGTGTAATTTAATGTGCTTTGATGTAAGGGCTCTCAGCAGCCAGAATGGTCTTCTGAACCACATCTCCTTACCATCTACAAATAAAACTGCATCACGAAATAATGACTCCTCCCAAAAAGAGCGAAATGACCGCAGCAGTTTGCTTGTGTGCTGTGGCTCAGTGTGGAGTTGTCTATTTCATATGAATATACACTAATTTGCTAATTAACATGCCAATGTTAGGTATACCCTTTAGCAAATTAACATGTAATGTTGATACATATTAATGTCTGTTCAAGTATATTATGGAATGCCTGTTAAAATCATTTGCAGTATGCTGTCACCCCCCCCCCCTCCCCCATGACTAATTACAATTAGACAAAGCCGGTATAGAAAAACAACATAAATTATATAGAATCTTAAGCTTATACAGAGATTCACTACCACTGACTTAACAGGCTTGGCATCAATATGCATCTTCTGCAGGGGTATGAAGCATCACTCCTCCAATCTGAAACTCTAATGTCTGACATTTTCTAACAACAGTCTCTAAAGAGTTGCCAATAATTTGCCAGAGTAATAAACAGATCACACTCTGGGGCAAAATCCAGACATTCAGCGAAGATCTGTACATTTCAGAGATACACTGCTACCCCATGTTCATTCCAGATGACAACAGTTTTGTGAAGACAGACCACAATCAACATAGTAAGTCAGCCAGCTGTTCCCACTGGACTGCACATGTGCAATGAATGACCATCTCATCAGAAAGCCGTACCAAAGATGAAGAAAAGGTTTTCTGTTAACATGCTTTTCTCCAAGTTGAAAGTCAATTATATGCCACTGCTACTATTCACCCCTGCCAGAAAAACACATCTGCCAGGAGGCCATAACAAATTATGAGCCCACATCTGGACATTTTGTAAAAACCTGAAATTTCTAAGAGATACTCAACTCTTAATGAATGTATGCCAAACTCTTGAAAAATATGAATATGGTGCATTGCAACAAATTAGAGTAAGTCCTACAGAAACTTGATAGTGGTTCATTCAGGTTTCTCTGACAAGAGGCATGCTGCATGGGTCCACCAGTTCTATAAAAGGACAATTTTTAATGAAAACTACCAAAGCTCTTAACAGTTGACATGCAACACAATGAGTTTCTGTTCAACGATCTTGACAAATTATGCAGTTAACAGGATAAACTTGCTTCCCGTTCACATTCCATATATACCTGTAACCAAAATGAAAGCCAATTCAACTTTTTGTTGAGTGATTCCTTTGCACATAAACTGAAATGTATGGCATTAGTTAGGGACTTCAGCTGTCAGTGACCTATAAAGAAACACCGGCTTCATGCTGTACATACCACAATAAAACCCAAGTGTCTACACCTACAAAATTTGTCCAGCCGCAATGATCCATACAACTCCCATACCCCCAATGAAAACACACACAGAGAATAGGTTCTAATTGCTCTTATCAACTTAGAAAGCTTTTTTTAATGTGTAGGAAATCTGTACCTTAAATCTGGGGGAACCACAAACTATGAATCAAGTTCAACAGCCATGCAGTTCCAGCAACCACCACATATGCAGGGCAACCACCACTGCTTACAGCACACCAGTTCCAATGAATCCGTAATGCTCCTAGACAGTCCCACTACAACACCAATGAAACCTCCTACTCCTACAGTACAGACGGGAAAAAGGATTGTCAATAAATCATTATTAACAGAATAACCTGTGACAATGTCAACCATGTCCAAACACACACAAAAAATACCCCTCCACTTTACAACTAAAAGCAGCCCAAGGCCTACTTGCACAACTGTACGCAGTGGTTGTCATGGACGTAAAACTTGCAATAGCAAGTTTATGCCAAAATGTGATTCCTTATCCAGTTTTATTTATTTATTGGCATTTGTTAACCAGGTTAGCCCAGCTGGGTTTGTGGCCCATTTTCAGTGGAGACCCGAGGAGAAAAGCTCTGAGAAGAAAATACAATTTAAAAATATACAGTTTAAAAATAAATGCAAGGACAGTTTTACAATTCATAGGTTTATAGGTAGGTACTAGGCTATCAGCCCAAGGGCCTACGTAAGCCTAGCCAACAAGGCTCCCTGGCTTATGCCACCCAAGAAAGTTATTTTCCTGTGCCACTGTTGAGCAGAGACACAGAAGTGATCCTTGGGGTGTATTTCCTATTTCCCATCCACTCATCAAGATTTTTCTTGATGAGTGCTAATGAAGAACATTGCTTGACGTAGATGGGTAGCCTGTTCCAGAGTATGGGAAATTTCTGGGACAGGAATCTATGCCTCCAGCATGTCCTGTTTACTGTGGTGAAAAGGTTTAGGTCCCTAGAGCATGTAGCTTGGAGGGCTTGGGATTTTTTAGGTGTAGCATGTCCAACAGCTCTGGGTTTGACATAGCTTTATATGTTAGGCAGAGATCACCTTGGAGTAGGCAATATGCTATGGAGTAAATTCCATAAGTAATAACTGTCATATGGAGATATTATAGAGAAAAAAATACTTAAGTCAAGGGAATACACAAATTCTAATGCTGTAGAGTACCAAAGTATATACAATATGTACAATAAAAAAGCATTTAAACAGATTATGTTTAGACATACCATATGTAATAACTATGGAGGTATTACAGAGAAAAAAATACTTAAGTCAAGGGAATACACAAATTCTAATGCTGTAGAGTACCTAAGTATATACAATATGTACTACAAAAAGCAATCAACAAATATGTTATAACAAACATTGTGCAAGTAGGCATATACTAAGCTGAGGAGAGCCTGTATAGAAGGAAATAAATGAAGGAGTAGGAGTTAAGTTGGGGCTTGACAGGGTCAAGTTTTGGAGTTAAGTAAAAAAAATTTAAGTTTTTCCTTGAAGTGAGATGGGTGTACAATGCTACAAATGTCTCTAGGAAGTTTGTTCCAAGCTTGGGCCACAGAGTACTTGTAAAGGAGTTTACCTACTGCTTTTTTGGGATAGTGTATTTGTAGTAGTTGCTTATTTGATGTCCTAAGGGTACGGGGTGTAGAGTACATGGTAATGAAGGATGACAGGGCAGGACATGCTAGAGGTGTATAGACTATAGTATGTAACATTTGCAGTTGGGCTAGCAACAATAAATGTGGGAATTCAAGCCATTTGAGAGAGTTTAGAGATAGGCAGTGATGAGTATTATAGGGAAAGTTAGTGATAAACTGAGCTACCTTATGATAAGTCAGCTGGATTTTGTTTAAGATAGTAGTTTGAATATGGGTGAGCACGGGGCAGCATAGAGAAGGGATGTGAGGAGGAGGGCTTGAGCAAGGGTGAGTTTGGAATTAGTAGTTAAGAATTTCTTATGATGATATAGTAAACCAAGCTTTTGGTTTGTCTTTTTTATACATTGTAGAATGTGCAAGTTAAATTTCAGTTCATCATCAATGATGACCCCCTAGGAGTTTAGTGTGGGATTATGGTTGAATAGTAGTGTTATTTGAGGATGTAATGGCAAATGAGGATTTATGGTGTGCTAAAGACTGAGGGAGAAATAGTAGGAGTTTGGTCTTTTTAGGATTAAGGATGAGGAGATTCAGTGTTCAGTAGCTAGGAAGATCTGTTGTGTGAGATCATGGAGTATAGAGATATTATTATAGGTAGTAATGAGCGTAGAATTGTCTGCATACTGGATGAGGGAAAATGTATTGCAAGCTGTATGAAGATCATTGGTGAAAATATTAAATAGAAGAGGCCCTAGGATGGAGCCTTGTGGGACCCCTGTTGGGGCAGATAGGAAAGGAGAGGAAGAGGAGAGCCATTTTGCTGATTGTTGCCTGCAGGATAAGTAACTAGAGAACCAGGCAAGGGAGGAGGAAGTCATATTGAGGTTAGCAAGTTTGGATAGTAGGAGAGGGTGGGAGACTGTATTGAAAGCTTTAGATAAGTCAAGGAAGAGACAAGATATCAGTTTGTTATCATCAAGGACTTCAGCAACTTTATGAGTGAAGGATAGGAGGGCAGTAGTTATGCTGTGTTTAGGATGGAAGCCATGCTGGGTGGGAGTAAGAAGGTTGTATTCAAGAAGGTGGTTGAATAGTTGAGAGTGGATGCATTTTTCAAGAATCTTAAAGAGGGGGGTTAAGATGGCTATAGGTGTGTAGTTAGAAGGGTCAGTTGAGTTTCCACCTTTATGCAATGGAATAGTGTAAAATTATTTCCATGATATAGGGACAGTAGCCTCCTGTATAGATCTGTTAATAAGAATGGCTACTGGGAAGGCAAAAGAATCAACAGCAAGTTTAAGGAAAGAAGGAGGTCTATGGAGGGAGAGCAGGGTTTGAGTTTCAGGAGAAGTGATCTGATGTAGGAAGTGGAGACAGGGTGCAAAGAAAAAGGTGGGTTGTTGGATGGTTTGGGAGGGTTTGGCAGAGGTGTAGAATTGCAGGTAGGAGGCATGAGTGTTTGAATAGTATCAATTAAGTGGTTATTGAGTAGAGTAGCTGTTTCAAGAGGGGACGAGTTAGGGTAAGTAGAGGGGTTTGCAGAGAAGCAAGGGGAGAGAATATTATTAATGGAGGCCCAGAACCTTTGAGGGTTGGTTTTGATATTAAGTTGGGCAGAGTTATAGTAAGACTTTTTGTCATTGTTGGTGTGCCTTTTGACAAGCTTTCTCAGGTGTCTATAGCTATGAAGTAAGGGTACATCCTTAGATTTTGTCCAAGCTTTCCAAGATTTGTCTCTTTCTAGCATTAGGGACTTTGTTTCTTTTGAGAGCCAGGGAGCATACTTCGATTTTAGTCTGATCTTTCTAGAGGGGGCCAGTGAGTTTAGGGTGTCTAGGAAATATTATTAAATCTATATATGGCATCATTTAGAGGGATATGTTTGAGGATGGACCAGTCTATAGAAGATAAAATAGAGTTAAATTGGACAAGATTTTACAGTAGTAAAAGCTATGTTGAACCAAAGGTTCACAGACAAGTCTTTCAAATTGTTACTACAGACACATACTTAGGACCTCTTTGTGGGTATAAATTTTATGGTTGTAGAGCAAGTGGAATGGTTGCAGAAAAACACTGAGGTTGGATGTCAGGGGATCAGTTTCACACACAAGGATATTGTTTCAGTGGCCTGGAGGAAACAGCAGGGAAGGTCCACTAAGGGCTATGACCTCTTTGTGGGTGTAAATTTTATGGTTGTAAAGCAAGTGAAAGTGTTGCAGAAAAACACCGAGGTTGGATGTCAGGGGATCAGTTTCACACACAAGGATATTGTTTCAGTGGCCTGGAGAAAACAGCAGGGAAGGTCCACTAAGGGTTAGGACCTCTTTGTGGGTATACATTTTATGGTTGTAGAGCAAGTGGAATGGTTGCAGAAAAACACAGAGGTTGGACGTCAGGGGATCAGTTACAAGTTGCACTTGCATACACCCCTTAAGCCACTCCCTACCCATACCTCATTTCCTCCCAATCATCCCTCATTCCCATTAATCCTTCCGCCATCCTCTTAACGTCCACTAATATATTTACATATTTATCTAACACTCCCCCAAAGATGTCCCTGGAAAAATTGGTTTGTTACCAAACCTCGTTTCTTCCATGTTCTAATATTTGCTTGGCAGCTGTTGCCTTCCAAACATAAGAGGAGACCAAGAACAACAATTGAGCATGTCACTCACTGCCTTTATTCAACGATGCATGTATAAGAATATATCCCTTGGAATTCATTAAAGTTCCCAAGGCTTTTTCCCACAATGTGCCCATTTGCAATTCAAAAACATGTTAATCGCAATGAGGTAAGATGTCACTATTGGCTAGGTTGCATGTTTCTAGAATCACAGTTACTAGCATGATGTGTAAATCAAGGCTGATCTGCATGTCATGGTAGCAACCTGCAGCTTATGAAGGCAGTAGTAACCCCAAAGTGACTCTCTCACACACACAAGTACCCAAACAACAGCAAACACCCACCAGTCCCTGTACCTGTCCCTGTCCCTACCTTATGTACCCTCCCATACTTTCCTGCATACCCAAGATACTTTAGTGGCATCACAGTGTGTATTCATTAGGCCTTGGTGGTCGAGTGTATCCTCACATGTCTCAATCCCCATTATGATGTAGGTGCAATTATGGTACTTCAAAGTGTCAGTTCTGGAGTTCTAGTTTATCCCTCCCTCACCCCTGATCGCTGTTATGATGTGGGTGCCATTACAGAATTTTCCAAATATAACCCTGGTGTCTAGTGCATCCCCCCAGCTCTCCAGTCCTGTATTACCATTAGTACCACAAGTACAATCCCTCTTTTGGGGTTAGTGCTTTTATGGCACTTTAAAAGTAAATGCTGATGTCTTCTGCCCCCACACCACACCACTGTGTTTATGTTCAGTGGTCAAACACAGCTTTTTGGCCTTGTTCAGTACTACAGAATTACAAGAATGTCTATGCTGATCTACACGCCAAGTGATTTAATGTATCTCTTGGTCATGTAGATGCCATCCTGGCAGTAGTTCTGGGGATAGAGAGCACACGGCTAATTAGCATATCCCTGTTTAGCATGCAGCATAACCACAGGATCAGCCCTTTGCAATGCTTTGCATCTTCTTGTTAGAGTACTGTACAGCACAGTGTAAGGACGGTGCCACTACATGTAAACATCACAGGACATTAATGAATACAGGCCATGGTTTATACATAGCTGACATTCTGAAAAGAAAATATTAATACAGAGCAGCATTTTATTTTTATATAAAGACCACTGTGTTCCAGCTGTCTCTTCCAATATACTTGGTTTTTCAGTGTTTAAAGTTGTTGAATGTATTCATTTAGTAACAGTTGTCAAATAGAACTGAGTGACTTGAATGTGTAGTGTTTTCATATTTTTGCATGGAGTACTTCATCAGTCAACACGTTGTCACTTTTGTGGCAAGTCGTAACATGTAACACATTGTCTTAAAAGTGATCCTAGATTATACACCTTCCTTCTTGATTCCCGCACAGTTGTTTATGTAATGCTCCTCACATAAGATCCCACGAAAACATGGAATTAAAGCAAATATTAAATATACATAGTATAAAAATATATTTTATGTCTTTCGGCTTTTCACGGATAGGGGTCGCCACAGTGGAACTCCGGTCCGCTAATGATTGGCAGTAGACTTTCACGTGCTGGCTTGCCGGGCCTAGTGCACAACCTTCAACGAAGGAACACCCATTCACGCATGTCGACACACAGAAGACGCTCTAAGCCTCTAACTGAGATTCGAAACTTTTCAAAATAAAAATAAATCAGCATTTTTGCATTCACTTATTTAGCTAAACATTTATTCATACTTGTAGTGTCACTAGCATAAGTAGAAAAATTGCATAGTACACACACACAATTTTCTTCCTCTGAAATGTTGTTTGATGTGACATTTACCATCTACTGCACAGGTGTAGCTACAAGTTACAGGAACATTCATTTTCATGCACATGCATGCACTTAAGAGCTGTTTTCGACAAAAATACTTCTTACAAATAAAATTTAAAAATAACAAAAGTCATACTAATGCTAATATAATTTGTATAGATTTTATGTCAGACCATTGATCTGGAAACTGTTCTGTGACTTGGCCTTTATCTGCTTGCCATTAAGTGGAGTTTTTTATATATATATATATATATATATATATATATATATATATATATATATATATATATATATATATATATATATTTATATATTCATTTTTTCTCTTATTCAAGAAGAAAAATGTTGACTTCTTTCAGCTTTTCCCGGTTAGGGGTCACCACAGCAGATCACCTGTCCCCTCTGTAAAGTACTCACATAAATACCTGACAAATGTTTTGATGGAGTACATTATATTTCTTGGTGACTTTTTTCTTCCTTCAGAGATTTTCCTCTAACAATAATCACAGCAGCTTCAGCACTAATTAATTTGCCTACATTTTAGAGAATACACCCAGTTTGAAATAATTGTGATATGAGTGCTTTTAGTCCTAAGTGGCATAATATTATATTTGGTGTCAGCTGGATATTAGGCAGTGATTTGTAAAGTGATTGATATTTAAGGTGTCATATTTCAGTCCTAGACAGGGAAAGGAAACAGCAGCATATTCAAAGTGGAATATTATAGCAATAACCCACGCCTGGGTGTGGGTAATGCTACGGTCCGGTTGGTGGTTTGGTTTTGGTCGAGCGGCCCCACCAGGGAAACGTAACCAAACCGGTAAATTTATTACCTACCCACACCCAGAATTACATTATATATAATTATTTTAAAGAAGAAAAACTATTTTTCTTAAATGGCATTCTAAATAATATCTGCCCCTGCCTTCCTGCCCCCTGCCTGGCATCATAGGTGCAGACAATAGCGCGCTGTATCATCATGCTATGCAATTATACATCAGAGCAAGAGAAAGCAGAAAGAGAAATAAGCCTAAGATCTTAAATGAGTTTAACATGGTGAGATTAAAGAAAGAATAAACATCTCGCAACGACATCTTAAAGCGTTTATCTCTTTGGGGTCTGTCTATCTAAAAAACTCATTAACTACTCTTTTTTTTTGAAAAAAGCAACGGAGATCTTGCTTTCTGTATTGTTTTAAGGCATTGGAACTTAAACATGTAATGGCTTAAATATACATTTAAAGAAAATTGCTTATAAACATCTAATTATGTTTATTTTTAACTTAATCGCGAACCAGTTAAAACAGCGATAAAGAAAAAGTTTAAATTACGGGATAGTTCGATTATGGATTAGTTTTTTTTCCGATGATAACTCGATTTACAACGGCACCGTTTCGATCATGGTATAATAAAGGTTAAATTGGATCTGCTGTTCTTATAAAGCTTTAGATTTTGTTTCTCATTAGAGAACTTGGTATATTCAATGCACATATCTGAGTAATTTTTTTGTTTATCTGCATAAAAGCTAAATTACTACTGTAGTCATTATAATGGAGTAGGCCAGTGTGACTAGTGTTTTATCTAACACAATTTCATGAAAATACACAGCCTGTTTAGAAATATGACTTATCATCTAAAAAGTCATTTTTAGTACAAGCCACTTTTAAGAAACTAAGCAATATTTTATAACATTTGCAGAGAAATGTCAACCACACAGAGTCGTTAACATTTTTTACCACTAGAAAATGATTCTGTCTTAAAAGAAGTGTTCTGTTTTAATTCATCAAACAGTTTTAAAATAAAATATCCCAACAGTGATATATTACTTCTTAATAAATACTTAACTGATAGAAGGCATAAAACATAACAGTCTTAAGTCATAGTATATACCATGGCAGTCTCTGTATGCACTGTTGAAGATTAATAATAATAATATTAAGAAGAAGAATCACCATTATCATCATCATCATCATCATCATAATAAGGTATGGCACAGCATATGTAATTCATATTTCCAATTTCTTTGTCTCCTTTTATTCCTTTGCACACGTTTTTCATACTGCCCATGCTGAATACATTTATTTCTTTAATTTGTTTTATCAGACTGTATGCAAATGGATCTGTTCTTAGTAGATATTTGTATTCTAAGTAGTTTAGTGTCCTGCTTCGCTAATACAATCAAGAAGAAAAGACTTAAAAGTTTATTTATTATTAATTTACATTGATGTCGCTCAGAGGAAATAATAGCAAGAAAGAATGGCAACAGCATGGTTTATATTTCAGATTTAACTATTACAATATCCTTCTATCTATAAAATTATGTATAGTTTTGCATCCATGTTTTTAACAGTCAGTGCAAAACAATAAATTGTGAACCCCAAACACGAGGATACTTGAGATTAAAATTTACCATTTGTGACATATGAGATTTAGGCAATATTCATATTTTACACACAATATTTAAACATGTTTCAAAATGAGTTTCTCATACACTCAAATGTTTACAGAAGATAACGTTAGTAAAAGAAAAATATCACCCTTAGTACAGTATATTATGCAAATCTGTCTATAGTTAGTTTCATACTACAGATTTAAAAACTGCAAAACAGATTACTAAATATGTTTTGATGCTGAAAAATCTAGATAAATCTTATTCAGTACAGATAATATCCAGTCATAGGTGGACTTCCTGATTTTGCTGCTTATTTTAAAGCAGCTACTGCTAAAACAGTACGTCAGCAAGTCATTTTGTAGCCAAAAATATTGCCATCTCCTCATGCATCTATACAACGATATATCATTACAGAGTGATATATCAGAGATAGAAATATTCAAGTTGTCCCCTAGCTCCACTTTGTATTCCCAACCTAAGACAACAAACACATCATAGCCATTGCAACCAGTTTATTAAACAATATGCATAACATATTTGAGTAGTAAAATGTGACCATTGGCAACAAGCAGCATATTGTAACTGAAACATAAAACAAATAAGCAATCACCCAGCAAACTCAGTCAGCCAAACATATCCTGACCAGATGGCTTAACCATCCACTAACACCAATTGGTCTGTCCAATACCTGCTGTTTGCTATTCCTTAGATAACACCAACCATCTGCATACAATCTCTGACAATGCAGTATGGACATCTGTTCACATCAGACCTAAGGATGACCAAACTAAGCTCAGCAATTGCCAGCTCACCACCAATTATGATCCTTTCAAAGAGGCCCAGGAAAGGAGAGGAGAGTTTTCCCTCATAGTCCGTTATAAATAGAATGTCCAAATCTGATGTCAACCCAATGAACACCAGCAGTGATCACTGAGACAAATGCCTCTGTGTTGCAAAGTTCACTAATCCCTAGCTCTACCTTGAATCCTCAGTAAGACAGAAAAGGCAACATAACCATTGTGACCAGTTTATTAGGTAATATACACATCACATTTGTGAATTGAAATGTAATGATTTGCAACTATCAGCCTTTGATAACCAAAACATAAAATCAATAAGCAATCACTCATTGACCTCAGTCAGCTTAATGTATCCTGATTGGACAGCTTAACCATTCAGTCACACCAGTCAGACTCACCATTGGCTGCTGTTTGTCATCCCTTGGATAACACAACCTATCACACTGAGTTACATGTCTGTAAACAGACCCTGACTGTGCAGCATGACCACTAGCTCACATTAGTCAGAGGGACAACCATTCACCAAGCTCACCAATTGCTAGGGCACCACCAGTCATGATCCTTTCAACAAGACCCAGGAAAGGAAATGGAGGAAGGAAAACAAGAGGAAAATTGACAGGGACAACTTCACTTGAAAAGGAGGGAAGGGAGAGAGGAGTGCTCAAACCCGCTCACCAGTTCTGACCACTAGGATTCCATTGTGGCCTGTTACAAACACTGCATCTGAACATGATATCATCGCATCAAGCACCAGCAGTGATCACAGGGACAAGTGGCACTAAATCACAAAGTTTATTTATGCATTATACTTTATCAGCACATAAGAATATAATCTGTACAAACAGGCTACATAACAACAATGGTAAAAGCATTCAAAAGTGCTAATTCACTTTATACATACATGCTGGGTATACATAATACTCGCTCCCTACTTACAAAACTACAGGTTTTAATACACATATTCAGACAAGTGTTTAGGACCGAGAATATCAGTACATATTGAAGGCCATTGGTTCTAGTTCCATCATCTAGAATGTGTGTATCTTCATGACGTTAGTCCGGTAATGCAATAAATAAAGAAGCAAATAAATATGTACATACATACATACATACATGCATGCATAAATACATACATATGTACAATTATACATATAAATATATAAACAAATACTAGATGAATAAACAAATTAATGTTAATGGTTTATATCCCACAAATATAACACTTCATGGGTAACAAACTCTGTGGTATGCTCTAAATATATTGAGATTTGTTTTACATACAAGAAAGGAAATTTTATTCTAAATCTAACTTATACGTGTTGCCTGTATTATATATGTCTAAGAATTATTGTCAATTGGCAGTTAGTGCAGATGATTAGGGCAATGAGCTACTGGTAAAACTGTTTTTTGTGGCCCAGAGTTTGAATGCCTCAGCCTTCATTTGCTCACTGTGTCATCTTAATCAAGTCATTTAATGAGACAATGCTTTGGGGCAAATGGCAAACTGGGCTATGTTCTTGAATGAACTACATAACTGCATACCCAGCAACTATCTATGAATCACTACTCCCCACCCCTTTGACACTGGTTATCCATGCCGCCTCAATGACAGACGTCTCTATTCTGCCTGTAATAAAATCTGAACGGATAAGCTGCGCACAGAAAAAAATACAGCCTCATGCTAATAAACACTCTATACCTCCTCACTTGCACATATACTCTAAATAATAGCACAAATAAAAGAATTAATATGCATAAAGATAACAAAGTCATAGGCATACTCTTTTGGTTCTGTGTCAAGCTTGGTTTTACTTCACTACACATTAGTTACTAGAGTTACACTGAATTCATTTCACCATTAATACTCATGCAAACTACAGCTAACAAATCCGTGCTGTTTGTTCCCAGTCACATAGTGGCATATAATCCTAAAGCATTCTAAGGTCTCTACATGCAACAAATTATCCTTCAGTTTACAAAAGGCTGTTTTTTTGTTATAGTATTAAAAGTAGATAGTCTTAAAAGAACTATTAAAATGCAAACCTAAAAAAAATAAAAAATCGCGAGTGCAGCTGCTACAACAAGAATGCTTTGTACTCCATAACTTACTGATACATATCCTCACAAAACATATATCCAGGTCTTTCTCTCATCATTGTCATCATAGTAGCTGCCAGTAACTGTCAAACAATATTTTATTACTAGCACTTTTGTGGAGTGGGTCTTCAATAACTCTATATGTCCTAGAATGACACAGTAACCTTCACCTAATTTCTAGTTTACTGTAAATAGCCAAAGCCTGTACAATGTCTGCAATGACTATTCACATTTACATAAAAAGGCAAATCACTTGCTGAAAACACTAATCTTGAACCAGCCTATAAAATCTGCACTTCCTGCAAAACTCAACTGCTATCTTTAAGTATTTCTAGTCTCAAGTACACTTCTCTACTATGTTAAACCTTTGTACCTGTGCCTTGCAAATCCACCCGCCACCTCCCACTTAATTAGTTGCCATGATGGCTCCACTCATTACAATGCAACTATTTTATATATAGTTTCCAAACTCTCCAGTGATACACCACATCCATACACCTCAAACTCTTACAGCAAGAATCTGGACAAAGCCATAAATAACGGGGGTCAAAGGCCCAAAAATAGGGACACTTTTTAAATATTGCTCCTACAAACCCAGAAAGTTGATAGAATAACATGTTTTGCATTAGTATGAATTTTCTCAATGGTATGAAGTCTGAAACTCAAAACATCAGTCATTATTTTCTGACTTCAACCCTCAATAATTTGCCAATGATTTGTCAGAAAACCACAGTTTTATGTGAAACAGATGAAAAATATGGGGAAAAATCTGGACATTCTGCAAAAATATGTACAGTTGAGAGGTATGATCCACATCCCAACTTACACTTACCTCAGTTTCTTAGTGACTACAGACCCTGGGAACTATCGCCCCATTAGCCTGATGATTCTGATATGCAAAGCTCTGGAATGCATTCATGGGCCTAATAAACAAGGATATAGGGAACCTCCAAACTTTGGATCCCACATAGTTTGGTTTTGTGAAGGGTAGATTATGCCTGCTGAACCTGGTTGACTTCTTTAAGTCAGTCAGACTGTGGATGAACAGCCTACCCTGATCTGGCTAAGGCCTTTGATACCATTCCCCACTCAGGAATCATATAAAAACTCACTATGCTAGGTATCAACCCCTATATCACTAGGTGGGTTGCAAACCGGCTCACAGATAGAACTCACAGTGTGAAAGTAGCTGACTCCAAGTCAGACTGCTGACCAGTCACAAGTGGAGTCCCAAAGGGTTTAGTCTTGGGTACTGTCCTGTTTGGTATCATCTTCTCTGAAGTCCAGGCCAACACGAGGGGATGCTGGCTGACAAAGTTCACAGATGATTGCAAGTTGGGAGCTATTATTATCTCCCCAAGTGATGTTGACATCCTACAGAAAGGCCTCACTGAAACCAACGACTGGTGTCAGAACCATGGCCTTAAGCTCAATGGCAAAAAAATGTGTCATCATCCCCTTTGGGAAAAACCTCATTCCCATGAATTACCATATTGATGGTAGCCCACTGAACATAGAAGGCATTATAAGAGATCTGGGAACACAGGTTGACAGCAACCTCTCTTTTGACCACCACATTGCCACTGTGGTCAGAAAGTCCTTCTATGTGGCACATCTTATTACTAAGGGTTTTGCATCCAGGAAGAAAGAGGTCATTGTCGCCCTCTACTTTACCCTTATTAGGCCAATCATCGAGTATCGTGCTCCATTTGGCATGTACCTCACTAGACACCTGCAACAACTGGAGAGGCCACAAAAGTACCTCACAAAGGGGATCCTAGGCCATAAGCACTTATCCTAAATGGACAGACTGAAAAAACTCCAACTATTCTCTGTCTCATATCGCCTATTTAGAGGTGAGCTCTGCTTGACTTATGAAGCTATGTCTGACCCAGCTCTGTTAGAAATGCTACATCTAAAGAAATCCCAATCCCTCTGCACCACATGCTCCAGAGACCTCAACATCATTACCACAATCAACAGAACAAGCTGGAGGGACAGGTTCATAACCCAGAGACTGCCCATGCTATGGAATACACTTCCCATACATGTCAAACAGAGCACCTCACTGGCTTTCTTCAAGAGAAATCTTGATGCGTGGATGAGAAATAAAAAATTCACCCTGGGGATCACTCCAGTGACTCTACTCAACAGAGGCACTGGGAACTAAGGTCGGGTGGCATGATATCAGAGTAGTCTGATGGGCTAGGCTTGTAAAGGCTCCAGGGCCATTAGCCTAGTACACACCTATGAACCTATAAGAACTAAGCCAACATGAGAATGGAGTAAGGAGATTCTACCGTTAGGGATTATTGCAATTATGGATACAGACAATAGATAAGAGGGGTTGGAATTTATTGGAAAAAATGGTAAAAGAACCAAGGTATTGGGAGCAAAGAATTATAGATGAAAATATAATAGAATGGGAAGAGACCAAGAATTTGGGCCTACATTAGATAAACAAAAGTTTATCTAAACCAACTCTGCAATGATCGAAAATCCCGGACCTCAAACTTGCAGTTGTGAAGGGCTGTGCCCCCTGAATACCCCACTAAATATATATTCCAAATGCAAGATCGCACTACAGTGAGGAAAGGGCAAATATTGCAATCTTCACTGTACAGCAATCTCACAAAAAACATATCAATGTCCTGGATTTTCGATTATTGCAGCATCCGTTTAGGTAAATTTTCATTTTTCTAATATAGACCCCAAGAATTTATTTGGACTACAGGATAGAGATTGCCTTCCTTATCAAGACTGATATCAGAGTATAGGCAAAGAGAAAGAAATATGGGGATCCTAAGCACTAATAGAGTTTATACTAGAATCTAGAATAGAATCTTCTGTTAAAAATGGAATGATTAGTAGAGCATGCAAAATATTGCATGATAACTATAAGAATCAATCAGAGGAGGTTAGCAAAGATTGGAAAGAAAGACTGGATAAGCAATTCAGAAAGAAACAATGGGGGATATATGTATGTCTCCCAAATATGCAACAAAGTCTAGAAGATTTAGGATCTTTGCTTGGAAATATTTACATAGCTATTTTTATACCGCATGTAGATGCCAAAATATTTTTCCACAGGTAGACAGAAAGTGTTATAGATGTGATGAGGAAGAAAGAGATAACTGGGAACATATTTTTGGGAGTGTAATGAGATTGCAGACTTTAAAAATTCCCTGTAGACTGCTCTGTCAGAAATACTGTGTGAGCAAATCGGTGTAACTAAGGAAATTATTTTTTGAGCTAAGATACAGAATCAGAATTGCTTAGCTATAGTAAGGCCTTTCTGAGTTTAATTATGGTGGCTACCAAAAAACAGTTACTAGAAAATGGAAATCAACATCTAAACCAACTTTACAAGAAGTAGTGAGTATAGTAATGGAGAGAAAATAAATGGAATTGGGATCATCCATGTGTAGCACATCACGAAATGCTCCACAGCACAGAGGAGTAGGCCTGCCCCACAGGATCTTTCTGTCCCCATCCACCGGCACCAGAGCATATCCCAGTACATCTGGGAGCCAAGCTGGCACCACCAACTCTTTTTCCCCTACACTACCTGCCCCTTCAGGTCCTGCCCTGTAGGCTGGTCCTGTTGTACTCCCTAGGAGCAGTAGTAGAGGTGGTGATTTTATCACCTGCACTGAAGTGCATAGGGTTGTGCGCCACACTGTTGGTGCATGCCTTCACCAGCTGGATAGTCTGTTCTCCCTTATTTTGCAATGTACTAGAAGGAGAAAAAGGAGACATCAAGCACTCCAGCCAGAGGCAGAGTGAGGTGGCAGTGATGACAGTCCAGTGGGTGAGGACTTGACTCTCACTGTCACCCAGCTTGACTACCATAGGGTTGGGATGTCCTCAGTCTCACCCCAATCATGATGTCTCCCAAACTTTTGCATCCATCACCATTCCTGTCGCTTGTCTTGTTAGTCTTGTCTGTCTGCAGTTGCTTCCTCACCTACCCAACTTATCTCACCCAGACATTACTACATCCCTTACCCAACATTCCTGTCTGTCTGCAAAAAAAAAAAAAAAATGGCGCCTATCCCACAAAAAAAAAAAAGAAATTGTCAAAAACGTCTCATACATAGCTCTCCATTTTGCATACATGTCTTCATGACACATTTGATTCAGTTGAACTTTGTTTACAACATGATTGTGTTGTAGTCAAAATTCAGTTAATATTTTCCACATATGTTCACTTTACACTGTTAAAGAAATGGATAGGTATGGTTCTGTCCTATCTCCATCCTGCATATTCCTGCCTTGCTTTCTCTTCGTTCTTCCCCCACTTGGGTCTATATCAGCATTTCGAAAATTTAATAGGTCGAATCACTAAATGTCGAACTGAAATGATCAACCTATTACATTTTTGAAATCCAATAAAATAAACACACCCAAAATAAAAAAACTAAAGGATGTAGGCAGGGGGGCAAGCCCCCCTGCACCCCCCACACCCCCTGCTACTTAAATATACCAACTCTGAGACCGCTCTACATTTAAGTAAATGGAAATCTCCCCTTATGGAGATTTCCGTTTACCCATTCGATGTTCTGCAGTTTCGGCATTCTCAAGGTGACAATATTGGATTTGATATTGTCAGCTTTCAATGCTGATATAGACCCCCCACTTGCTCCCCATTTCACCACTGTCCTACCTACCCATTTCACCTCTTTAAGGTATTTCTGCATGAAGGTGCACATCATACACCAATATGCAGCAATGGAGAACAGCAGCAATGTGTTTACATGTATTTAAAAGCATTAGATACAGCAGCAATGTATTTACATGTATTTAAAAGCATTAGATACAGCAGCAATGTATTTACATGTATTTAAAAGCATTAGATACAGCAGCAATGTATTTACATGTATTTAAAAGCATTAGATACAGCAGCAATGTATTTAAATGTATTAAATACACCTGTATTTGAACTCAGTACCATCTAGCCTCAACAAAGAGTATATCAATGCATACATGCTGCCACAGAGTCAGTTAAGTAGAAGGTATATTTCATAGACTCAGTACTATGTGGCTCACATTTGTGTGCTGCTTACTTACACTCAAATGAAATATTCTGAAATCACTCTCTCTTGATATGCTGGCTGTACAATGGTTTACTTCCTACCTCAGCAATAGGCAACAGGCTGTGCCTGAGAGAATAAACTATCATCCCACCTGCCAGTCTCACTGGGTTTCCCTCAGGGCTCCATTCTAGGCCCTCTCTTATTCTCAGTATTTATCAATGATCTCTACCTAGCTATTCCTCAGGCAACCCTTTATACAATATGCAGACAATTCAACTTTAATCTGTGCAGCTGAATGGTCATCTGAACTACAGTCCGTAACTTAGAAGATATTTAACATATTAGAGTCTTGGTTATTAAAACGTTGCCTCCTCTTGAATCCCAAAAAAAAAAAAAACAAAGCTCCTTCTCTTTACTCCTACCTGTAAATCCATGCCTTTAGATTTCTCTGTTATTTCTAACAATGGCACCCTCATATCCCCTACCACCAAACTCTTAGGAATTACAATATTCAATAACCTCAACTTCGATACCCATATTAATAACACTATAAAAACAGTCAACAGAAAAATGGGCTCCCTATACAGGATCAAATACTTTCTCACTCCAGCAGCCAGAACTACTATTGCCCACTCTCATCTAATCTCAGCACTCCTCTATGCCTCGTCAATTTATACCAACCTATCCAAGAAGAATCTTCTCAAACTAACTACATCTTATAATAACGTTGCCAGATTTGCTACTGTTAATCCCTTTAGAACTCATCATTGTCAGAATCTAAAACAACTAGGATGGCTTGAACTGCAAAATCAGCTTCATTTTCACCAACTTTGTTCATAAGATCCTCAACCAGCCTAACAACACTCCTATACTCCCAAACCTCATTACTCCATATAGAAATCTTAATACCTTACGTTCTGCTAATAAACTTCTACTTAGTATTAGTAAGTCTAACAACATGGCAGGTAACTCTCTTTTCTCAAACACAACTGGGAAAAACTGAAACCTTCTACCTAGTGATCTTACTTCACTTCCTTCCTCACGTGAATATCTTGTTCTATATTTTTGTAAATATTGTTCTGCAATGTATTGTAACATGTTTTGTATCATCTGCTATGCTAACTTGATTGTAACCTTATATACACTGTTTTGAATTGTAACCTTATACATATTGGTATAATGGATCTGTCTTGGAGCTTTTCTCCCTGGGCCTCTACTGAAAATGGACATATATCCAGTTGGACTAGCCTGGTCAACAAATGTAAAATAAAAATAAAATAAATAAATAAATAAAATTGTAGGAGCAAACTACATAGGAAAACATGGGATTTGTGGGAACAATGAATGGAGAAGAGGAACAAGGTTTAAAAGAAGGCAGGATTTGAATGACCTATGAAATGTCTGACTGGCAATAACTGGATATATTATGAGTGATGTATAATGTTTGCAGCTAGAATTATGTTAATATGGTTTGTGATGTATAATGTTTGTAACTAGAATTGTGTCAGTATGGTTTGTTTTAATTTGTATAAATGTTTGATTGCCTTTATCAAATGTGATAATTTAATAAAGATGTTTCTTGTTTAAAAAAAAAAAGATAGAATGACAAAAAGAATGCTCGGCTACAATCTGAGGTATCTGTCACTGGACATGCCCTCCACATTACCACAAGGAATACCACTATTGTGCTGACCAAAGTTTTGCAACAATAGCTCTCAATATATAGGGGTGCCTGAAAGTAAAACTAAAATCAATATCCCTTAGAAAAAAATAACTCTTCTGGCTTGCTCTTCTCATGCTATTACTGCAAATTAAAGTCACACACCTTTATGCAAATAGAAGTTACACTTTTCTCTCCTCTTTCACCTTCTCTTGCATCATCTGATCACTTAATTTCCTTTCTGTAACTGTGTTGACTATCCATTCACTCCCCTCTCCCTACAAACTCTACACACTCTCTACATGGTATATGATTTATTAGGTCATAGTAATAAGAAGTATATTAAAACCTATGCAAATTTACACACAAAATCCAGTTAAGTGAATCTATGTAGCTATATATATATATATATATATTAAAACAAGGAAAGATGAGAGACCGAAGAATGGCTATATACACAAATTATCAACATTGCATAAAGCTGTATTCATTTCCAATTATAGATAGTACCCCATAAAGCTGTATTAATTTCCAATTATAGATAGTACCAAAGAACTGATTATTTCAGAAATATCTCAGCAAACAGCTTATTGCCAAAACTAAAGAATATGTGACCTACTACTTCTGTAGCAGATTGTTTTTACTCCTATTAAGGTATCATAAATCTTTTTCCGTTGTTAGAGAATCTGACAGGCACCATATATAAACTGGCATCACATATTTTATAGCAACCTGCTCACTTAACAAAAGCTTAATTTAGCTTTAATTCCTTGCAGATTTATTTATCCAAGAAGCACATCGGCCATACCTACTGCTGCTGCTACTAGCCTGGCATTGAAGAAACAGTGACTAGGGAGTGAAAGGCTTCTTACATACAGTCTCTTACAGATTGGCTTCTTCTTGTAAATAAACTGTACGTATCAAAGTTATTTCTATCTATGTGAAAAATATCCATGTCCATTATGTGAGGATTCTGGCTAGCATGTGACCTAGTCGTCAACAGTCATTTAAATGCATCCTGAGTTTAGACAGCTGATATTTCATTCAGTAGTTAATCAGCAGTTAATATTTTATTTCCACAAGTGCTATAACCTTGTATCCATATGGAAGTATGATTGCATTTCTTGAAGGCCTTTTATAAGATCCATTACTCTGTTTATTTTCCTGGATTTCATTACATGCTTATCAGCCATTTTGTAAAATCTCAAAACATAAAATATTCATAGTATATCAATTAGTTTAATATATATGATGAATAATCAGTTGCCTGACATTCAAATGCATTTTACTGAAAAATATTGAAATTAAAAAGAAAATATAGGGTATATTTCAAGAAGGGAAAGCATTTTGCAAAGAAAACTCAGGTTAACCACTTGTAATATCTATAGATTTGTAAAAGAAAGTGAATGAAGTTAAGTAGACAGAATAAAATAAAATGTTTGTGTATTAGTATATGCATATTCTGCATAAATAATCATATCGGGGTAGCCTGTTACTTATGACAGCATACCAGGAACAAAGCTGGAGGCACATCTTAGTTCAACGCATACAACACAAAATAGCCTAATAAAAACTGAGTGATAGCCTGCACTGCATAACCTAGTAATTAAAGAAGTTGCTTCCTCCCTATGTAGGAAAGGCTTGTTGTGTTTTTATTTATAGTGTGTCTGCACATGTGTCTGTGTTTGTGTGTGTGTGTGTGTGTGTGTGTGTGTGTGTGTGTGTGTGTGTGTATACATATATATATATATATATATATATATATATATATATATATATATATATATATATATATATATATATATATATATATATATTAATATCTATAGTATGTTACTGCATAGTATATTGTTAAATGGGAATTAGATTTGCTGTGTACCAAAGATATTTGTATGGGATAAATAAAAAGTGAGAAAGGCCTTATTAAAAAAAAAATGCATCATGTTAATTACTAAAAACAAGGTTTGACACTGTTGATTCAGAAATCTATTAGATTACTGAATGCTAAGGAAATAAAGGCCATCGCTGTGAAAGTACTTTGTAAGTTTTAGCAAACTCTGATCCCACTATCTAAAGCTTTGTTTATGCTAAAGGGGTGAAGATAATCATATTTGACATATGTAAATAATATATAAGTAAGAGATGTGTAATAGAACGTTTATCTCAGTGGAATACCTGTTTCCAGTTCTATGAATGGTATAGCAGATGTACAAGGCTGGGTTATGTGCAAAGTCATTTTTGTCCATTTTACCTTCAGAAATGGTTATTTTATTACAGTAGTAAATAATAGTTATTGATAATTCACATATGATGGTAGTATCAAAGCTGTTTTAAAGACAAAGATGAAGTCAAATCTTAAAGATGCGTACAGAAAAATAAGTCAGGGACTTGCAAAGGATATTGCAAATGCAGTATTGAAGAAGTCTTCCTTTATGTTTGCACAAACACGTTGGTATAGAATAATAAGGCCACACAAGTTGCCAAGTAAAAATAAAAAAATAAATAAATAATCCATTTCACTGACTGAGGGAAGATAAATGCTCTAATAAGTGGCAAAGATTTTATTTGGTCCTTTATTCCAGCAAATACTTCTAAATCTAACATGTAATGAGTCAGTTAATAAACATTTGACATCAGTTTTGTCCAGATAAAGTTAATAAAGCATCTCCCCTTGCTAGGCAAGTAAATTCTCCAGGTAATTAATCAATGATACAATCCACTATGAGCACCAGATAAATGTTTCCTTGCAGGAATTCTCCTCTGTCTCTTTTTGCTGTATTCCTGAATAAACTCAGGTTTTCCTACATTAAATGGATTAGATGCAAATGTTACAGTATACTGCAGTACCATCTAAGCATTAGTTACAATGAAGTCAAAATCTTGACTTGTAATCGACTCACATTTCATAGGTATCTAATAGCTTTTAATATCACTCTTTCTTTCCCTCTCTCTCGCTACACACACACACACACACACACACACACACACAGATATATATATATATATATATATATATATATATAGAGAGAGAGAGAGAGAATCACAGAAAACAATAAAAAATTATTAAAGCACAACTTTTCTCAACTCGCAGATAGGCTTTAAGATGGGTCCAACAAAGGAGAAAGTTTGATTTTCTACAATAATCAAGCTCCACACCATCATAAGGTTAGCTTTAACATGGGACCAGAAATGGGACACAGCCATGCAGTACTTTCAATCAAACATGCTTCAACCCCTTAGTTTTCATTCACAAAGTCCTTCAACCTCTTTGCGATGGATCACTTGCATGTAACCCACTTCCTCAGTGCCTCACTTATTAGTTTCTTTGAACAGTTATTTCTGTTGCATCAGTCCATCCTCAATGTCAGTCTTCCATTTGCAGGTTTGAATTGTAATTAACTTTTTGGCATCTGTTTCTTAATCACATAGCAGTCTGATTATAATCCTAATTAGAATTCTGTACATCATGCTATATTCTATTATTTACTTATGCAATAAATCTTCCATGTGTATATATTGTGCTAAACTCTATTCCACCATTGCACAGCAAATAATGTTCTTTATTTAATCATACTTAAGCATTTCATTGCAGCTTAATGTTCTACATCTGTTCCTCTCTAGCATAGACACTGAATGATAAGCATATTTTAACGTGGAAGCTTACCTGATTAACAAATTAAGCAATGTAAATGTTTTCTATTTGTTCACCCCAAAGCAGACATTCAAGACTTGCAATCCTGTTGTGTGCATAATAATTGAACAAAAGAAGTTAAAATATATGGTATTCTGACTGAAAGACAAAACTCCTTAATAAGGCTGTGCTGACATTTGCAACCAGAGCCAGCAGTTTTTCTGCAGTTGCTTCTTCAATACTTCCTGCTGGCCTTTGAACAGTACAACTGTGTTGTATGTTATAATACTGCCGATGTATAATGGTTAAGATTGGCTGGTACACAGTGTTAAAAGTAAACATTCCACTGCAAGTATATTAAATTAGTTTCCAATTAAAACTGATACTGAACTTCACACGTATTGTTGCAAGCTGCAATACCTTCAAAAGTGATTGAAAACTCTCTAGGCTACTTATTCAGGTATAATATTTTTGCTTTTGTCATCTTGAAGTCTGTGAATTTCTTATTATAGTTGTTATATCAAAAAAGATATTTGATCTCTTTATGTTTGCTGTATTTGAGATAGAAACCTACAATCCCCAAGGTAGAAATTAGGAAAAAGCTGGCCAAGATACTTCATAGCTAAAGACGATTGCTGATGTACTACACGACTCTTCCGTAATGGCAGGGTCAGTCAAAAACTTTGCATGCTTATGGCCAAATCCCTAGCCGGTATTTGTCCGCAACTATTGAAAGCCATTTCCTATGAGCTTTAACTATTAATTCACAATAATCCTTGCCACTTATTTGGAGTTATTATGCAAAATTTTCACTAACATATAATAGACAAGTGACAGCATGCATTTCCCTTTTTTCCCCCTCAACTATATGTTGTCTTCATTCGTATTCCCTTTTATAACCTTCCTCCTGCATTCTTCTCTTATTGCTCTAAAACCCTTTAATTTCTTTTTATACACTGCAGTTCATTTTCTCTTCTCAAATCTAGTCTTTTTCCTTTACTTTTTTCCCACTTTTCACCTCAGTGCCTGTTTTACAGTAATACTCTTTCATCTCATGGCATCTATGTCCTTTATTCCCATGTGATTTATTTACCCTTATCACACTTACAATTTGTATGCCTAGTATAAAACTCTAATGCAAGAAGTGGCTTCAGTTTGGCAAAATTATTTTGTTTCTATATTATGTATTCTAAAGTACACTTTGTCTAAGAGTAATAAGAAATATCACTTTAAATGACTTTTAGAATGTATGCATTTTTTATATCTTGCTTTGAAATCATCCTCTGTTATTTCTACTATGTATGGCCTATATTCTGCAACCATTCCAACCACCAACTTAAAGATGCATAAATATATCAAGTAAACTCAGATCTTATTACTCTTCCATTCCTTCCTTCCTTCCACTCTCCCTTCTGTCCTTCAGCCAATATTGCCTTGATAGCTGTTGTGTTTCTGTTATCAAAAGAAGAATATGTGCACTCCCTCCTAAGCACCTGGACCTTGTACTCTTCCACTTTGTGTCTGCAGCCAGGTTCACCAGCTGAAATCCACCAACTCTATCAAGCTAATTTTCACAATTTGATAATAAAAAAAAGGAATCATGTTGCAGTATCCAGTGATAAAAATAAATGAATAAACAAGAAAACAAAGACAAAAAAAAAAACCTTACGGGGGTCATGGATTTCCATCCAGATTTAGGTTCATTTAGATGAATGTAATGCTCCTAAATCCAAGGACCCGCTCTGACTTTGCCTTTTTTGCAAAGTTATTTTCTTTTCATTTTTATTCAGTGACAGTAGGACTAGTTAACCATTGATGGTTCTCAAATCTCAAGTCTCCTAGCTGACACATTAAGCACATCCATGTGTGTTCTCTTTAACCACAGAGGTTATGTAATTCTGCTCTTCCTAATGTATTGATTGACTATCAATTTATGCATGTGCTCTGCTTGACATTGAGTTAGACTCTGACATATGCCTGAGCCTGCTATTTTCAACTGCTGAATGATATTTAGCCAGCTAGTGTTTATCATGTTTATATTTTTATCAAGTGTTATATAACTTGGTTGCCTTAACTTTGTGGAGTTATAGTTTGCAATTCATCTTTATAATTAGCATGCAGGTTTTCTTTTCCCATGAAATGAAGAAGAACATTTGTAAATTTAATCTGTTTATTTGTCAGTCTACTTATTTTTCTCACTGTATAAATGGGCTTGATTGAGGACAGTTTTCTACCAGAACATAAGTCGTAAGGTCAAATGTAAGGTTCATATGCACAATAATTGCAGTATACAAAGCATGCTGCATATTATGTAAGGATTCAGCTAGAATTTCAATGAGATTTACAAGGTTAATGATGGGAATTTACAAAGCCTAAGAGGTCTGAA
Organism: Protopterus annectens; assembly: GCF_019279795.1. Lineage (NCBI taxonomy): Eukaryota > Metazoa > Chordata > Ceratodontiformes > Protopteridae > Protopterus > Protopterus annectens. Next base: position 547,322,975 of record NC_056735.1, read on the forward strand.
ACTCCTGCTGACATGATAAAGTGAACCACATTGCACAGACATAAGAAATCACACTAAATCATGATTAAGTCCATTCAGTAGATATCAAAAGAGATAATAAAATATAATGCCACGTAAGAATTTTGCAGCATTCCTTAGAGTGAAGAACCCACTAGTACCCAAGAAGTTATCCATCCATTCATCCATCCATCCATCCATCCAACCATCCACAATCCCCTTTTCCCATTTTTGTGGTGCATGGCTTCTGGGTATCACTTCAGTAGTGACTGTTGTCATCTAGAGCCAAGGTTCACACTGGGAATCCACTCTCAAAATATCCAACAGATCAAATATGAGTGCAGGTTTAAGTAAGGTTGTTACGTAGGCAATTAGCCAGTATCACTAAAGCAGTTGCATTTGTATGATTTATTCAGTTTATTAACAGTCCTAGAAAGAAAATACACAGTACTCCAGTTTATTTCTAACACCAGAAAGATGGACATTTCAGGTTGCAGGACATATTTTTCTGAAAGCCTTCTTTCCTAAATCTGTACTGTTCCTTGATTCAGAAATTATAGAAAGTAAAAAAAAAGGCTGTCTTATATTTTAATACTTATCTCAACATGCACTTTAAAAGTAAAGGAATCATTGAGTCTGTTTCACAAGCATTTTTGTCAAAGTGTCTTGGCAGATGGGAATTTCACAGGGTTAATTGTCTGGCTAAGGGTGGCATCCTTAAGTTTTCATGGGCACCAAAGATTTTGCACAGCATTTTGTGATGTTATTATTATTATTATTATTATTATTATTATTATTATTATTATTATTATTATTATTAGTAGTAGTAGTAGTAGTAGTATTATGCATGCAGTACTTGAAGGAATTTGCTTTTCTTGGTGTATTGTTCTTATGGACATTCTGTGTCCTTAAAGGAGCATGTTGTTTGCATACATGTGCACCTGTATAAGATTATCGTTGAACACGGTAAAATAAAGAAAACCTTATGAGCATCCCAAGGCACTGATCATATCTGATAAAATAAATAACAAAAGAAAGAAAGAATGAATGAACACTAGAATTTATTTTCCACTCCCTGTTATCATTTAAGGTTAGGGCTGAACAGCAATAAAAGCCATTGAAGTCTTGCAGTCTTTTTCTCATCTGATGTGCAAGATTTTTAGATGTTTCTCTTGTTCATAAGGTTTTTTTTTAAATGCTTTATTTTCCTTAATTTACATAAAGAATTGCATTGAGAATAAGCATTTGAGTGGCATGTGTGAAACTGTGAGGAATTTATGCTTAATTAAGACTTCAGCCTTGTTTGATGTGACAGAAATAAGATGTGCACAGTGAAATGTGGTAAAAGAGAACAGACACAAAGCACACAGAAGTATATTAAGATATCACTTAAAGATTACCGACAGCAAGCTGCTGGTATAGTGGAAACTCTGTAAAGAACCTTCTGTAATAGCACTTGTCCGGACTAATATAGGAAAAGTTTAAATAAATTGGTCACTAAACTTAAATTTAAGGTAATATGACTGAAAGTGTATCTCATAAATGAATAGCAAGAAACCTCAACATCCTAGATTTTTGCATTTGACAGAGATTAAGCACTTCATGTTATAGCTGGTCTATACTCTGCAATAATAACTATGAAGCTACCAGATTCATATCTGTTATGTGCGGTCCAATGGCTTCAGTAGGCTTGTACTGTGCCTTTGTTCTGCTAAATCCATTAGTCATTATATGAAATAACTGACCAACAGCCACTTTCTTCATGGTGTTGACTTCTCCATCCCTTTGTAAGAAATTATAAAAACATACAACACAACTTCCCCACTTGATGGTATGTCAAAATAAAGTTCTCAGTCTGGAAGTGTTGTAAAAAAAATCAGTAAAATAAAATAACGAAGTAATCCATTTCTGCTGAAAATGACTGTAGCAGTAGTGCACAGAAACAGTGAAACCGTGACATGAACTCAGCTGCCTGAATTTGACAGATAACGGATTACTGCAAGTGCAGAACGTAATGTATGTGGTGCACTGGAATTTGATTACGTTCAGTTTTATTGCTTTGAAATGCATGTGTTTTCATAAAAAAAGTATCCTTTTGAAAGCTAATGTTAAACAATAAAATGCTGGTCTTAAAGTAATTATCACATAAGAGGACCCTAACATCATTCTGCTCAAGCTACCTGAAGTTTTAAATGGTTATTATTTGTTTCTCATTTTCATGACACAGACAAGACATCATAGTTACTTATTTATTTTTCTTTATTAATTGCATGTAAGACACATTTTTCTAGTTATGTTGTTAAAAAAATATTGCAGAGGTTTTTCAAAGGAAAGACCTAACATATTGGAGCATATACTTTGCATTTAAAGCTATGTGCTATATTTCAGGGATTTTGCTAATTACAGATAGCCCTGATGCTAAATTCAGGACTTACGTTTGTGCAAGCTAATTCTATGAACAGCCCTTTTATGTGCGTATGGAGATGAAGTCTGATATGGTATTGTGTGCTGCTATTTTTATTTTATTTTTTTTTTAAGATAGGAAGAAGTCCAGCATGCAAGCCTGAGGCTATGCATTTCTTCTTCAAGTGAATGAATCTTCAAAGCTGTCATCATATCAGGACATGAAACCTTTTCTTAATGTACTTTGTTTGAAATACAATGACATGACCTGAGCATCGATCAGCGTGGATGAAGAAAACAAGATTTTTGTCATTCCCACTGCCTGATGTCCACTTTCAGGGAATAGAAAATGTGTTGGAAGGAATGAAGGCAGGAGAATAAGTGTTAGCAAAAGAGAACTGTGCTGCCTGAATTTCACACATAAGTGGCCTACAAATGGAAATTTGTAGCTATGTGGGGTAAAGGACCCATGATTATTAACTTTGGCACACAAGTGCATCACTCAGTATTGGAAACTGATATCTTCCCCCACTTTAAATTTATGGTTACAGTTGATTTACAGGTATTTTGTGATTTATCCAGCTCCCTTTCATAAAACCCTTATTCCCTGAAAATCCTGGATGTACCAGAGACTCAGGTGCTGGTGAAGCTGATACTGGAATCAGAGCCACACTTATACTGATTGTGCCAAATGAGCACAATAAGGCGCTGCATCTGGGGGGGGGGGGCACATTTTTCACTGCAAACTGTAGTCCAGAAACTCATCCAGCTCCCCTGTATGACATACATCTTTCTGCAGTCAACCTACCACATCCTGTAGCACTTCAGCTGTAACCATAAATGCAGTTATGGCATTTCATTAACAAATGTCACTATTACACACCCATACCATTGACACCTGACAATTGCAACCACTGACTGCATCAGGAAAAGACAGAAATGAAGTCTTCACCTAGAAGTCCAAGGGGAAAAAAAGCTCTTCTTCTCTGAGACTGTGTTGAGCTGCTTGATACAAATACTAACAACATCCTACAGTTAAACTACCATAGCTCCCTGTTTTGTACATCCCTGATTGACATTGCCTCCTATTTCTGCCCTGTCTCTCAAAGAATTTTTGATTTTTTTGTCAAATACTTGGATTGCAATTAGTCAGTAATGAGAAATTTTAGAGTTTTCATACTCCATATTCTTCTGAAAATCCATGTTATTTTAAAACACTTTAAGTGAATAACAGTAATATGTAAAAATTATCCCAAATTTCAGACATTGGTTCACCCATTATTTTTGCATTTGTTACCAAATATGCATGACAATGATCTAGTGATTATAAAACTACACTGAGCTTGTTTGCTACTTGCTGGACAATTGTTCATTTAGAAACAATGATACGTTTAAAAAAAAAAGTTGAATAAATCTAGACCAGTGTCTGATTAGTGAATACCATCTCTTTCAAACCAAACTACACCTTTTTCATATAGATCCTGGTGTTCAACAACTGATATCCCTCGCCATGGGGCTGCTCTGGATACACTGTGATTGAAGACATCTCAGTATTGTGAGGATTAAAAGCACCTATCATTCGAATCTGGGAATGACTGCTGACCAGACTATGAATAGGTGGGGGTAAAGGTGTCTTATTGTTGCTAGGTTCTTAAGAATATAATATATGAGCAGCCTCATGGGTGTACAGTCAAAAATGTTACCCCCTGCATGAATAATTAAAGTGGGGAGTACCTGCTTGTTGAATGTACTGGTAGACATAAAAAAGCAGATTTCTCCATCAAAGACCAGGGATTCCTTTCAAAATTACCTCAACATTGAAATGGTCTAATTCATGGTTTGTGTCTTTGTGATGGACTACACCTCTGGCTTGGGCTATTGAAATGAAGGTGTGACAAATGATGAGAATTATATTTTTTTCTAAAAACGTGTGTGAAATTAACTATGGTTGGTTTGGCGTATACATCTTAAGAAAGATTTGGAGGACCACCTGCCTGTCCTTTTAAGAACTTTAGCAGACAGGCCTGAGGCAACTAAATCAGAGTCTTGAACAATTCTGAATGAGTGGGAGGTGTAAAATTGAGGGCAAATACTAAAGTGAATCAGAGCTCATCTAAGCTGATTACAAAATATCATTGTTAGTGACTTTGAGACCTTCTTTGGTGATAGATAATGAATTATTGATAACTCAGTGTGGACTTAATTCCTTGAATGTTTTGCTTCAAGCTACAGGGCATGAAATAGGAAATAAATGGTATCTTCCACTGCTAGGATACAGCTAGCTAAAAAATACTGAAAGAAAAAAACAAAGTGAGCTGCACTTCCAGGGCTAATGTGTCCGTTTTCACACTAGGCAGAGTGATTAAAAATAAATTTATTTAAAAGTAAAATAAAATTTAACTTGTTTGAATAAAGTCCCTTAAATTTCTCAAACAATAAGTGCTTTCGAAAAATTCTTCGTCAGATTTCCAGATTTCCATAAATGCTTTCATTCAATCATAATACTTAATCCAATCACTGAGCCTGTATGCAGGTACACCTTCAAGCTAGCCAATAGTAGGTCTTCTAGCATTCAATATTGGTTTAATTGGAATCACTGTGTTCAGACCTGGAATCTGGTCTGCCTGTAGAGAAACAGTTCATCTGGTCTTGCTTGTTTCTGTGCGATTCCCAGCATCACCTTGTCTCATCCCTAGAAAAATCTGCATTATAACCTTAAACATAAAAGAATGTTTTGGAGAAGAACTCACCTGCACGGCTAGAGCATTATGCAAATTCTTTGGATGAATATCCCTTAAATGTCTTAAAATGCGATTTTTAAAGGGTTGATTCATTTTGCCCTCATAAAATGCAGGACACAAAGTATAGGTTGCCAAATAACATTTGAAGTACTACATGTGGCTTTTACATTGAATGTATAATTTTTTCTAGTTTTAGGATGGTCAGAAAAATTACTACTATCAATATGTCCACAAGCCAAAGAATTTCCACATCTGAAAGTGCCTTTGGGACCCAGAGTTTGTGGTTTTGCAAAACCATCTTTTATACATAATAATCTCTTAATGTTCTTTCTGTTTTTATACCCGAAACTTGGCTTATCACCTACAATGTCTTTTAATCTAGGATCTTGAGTTAAAATCGGCCAGAATTGTTGTATTACTTTCTGGATCTGTACATTGTCCATGCTATGTGTCAGCATTACTCTCATGTTGTTTTTTCTTTGATTCCCAAAATTTCTTACAATAGTTCCTCCAGGATCTTTCTTCTCACTCATTCCTTCCAAGGGAATTTGTACATCTTTTCACCATAGCCTCTTGCTCTTATTCTTCTGTAAAAACAAGATTTCTTTCTGCCTAGTATCTTCCTGACGGCATCTCTTAAATATTCTTACTGATTCATTTTGCATGATATTCTTCATGATATGCCTTGGAAGCATATTGCTTTTCTGTAGGTAATGGTTCCTCCATGTGCTGTTTCTATGTAATGATGTATTGATTCTGTTTTCTTCTCCCAGCATAACATTTACATCCAAAAAACTAACTGTCACTTGAGACCATTGTGCAGTAAACTTCAGGAAGGTAGTTGCTCTATTTAAGTAATCAAAAAATGAGAGAAATTGATCTTCCATTCCTCTCCAGAGCACAAAAAGATCATCCACGAAACGTCCGTAAAAAATAATATATTCATACGAAGGATTTGTGGAACTGAGGACATATTCATCTTCCCAGTCTGCCAAGAAGAGATTAGAATAACTATTAGCACAGGGGGTGCCCATGGCCACCCCCCCCCATCATTGCCAAAAAATGGATTTACTATAAACAAAATAGTTATTCTCCAGAATCAATTCCAATATTGCACATATCTTATTTGATGTAAAGAAACTATTTACATGCAAGGTAGTTAATAAGAGGTTACAACATTCTGTGTTGTTACTTATTGCTATTCGTAGCTTGGTAAAAAAATCATCAGTGTCTCGTAGTACAGTATCATAAGTACATAACATTTTTCTAAGTTCATTCTCCACAAACAAGGACATTGTTTCCATGATCCATCATTGTCCTGAAACTATTGGACATAGAGGGGGGTCATGTAAGTTCTTATGAATTTTCGGAAGCCCACTTATTGATGGTATAGTGGGATGCATAGTATGTTAAAAATTAAATCACTCGAGGTTAATTAGTCCTTCCAACAACATGTCTTTAAGATAGACAGCCACTTTTTGTATTGAACTTTTAAGAGTCATAGATGACACTTCAGTATATGTCTTATTATCACTCAACATCTGCATCATTGTATTTCTGTACCAATCAGCTTGAAGTACCACTATTGCTCCTCCTTTATCCGCAGGTTTAAGCACTATGCTATCATTCCACTGTAGATCAAAGAGGGCTTGTCTTTTTTCAAAAGTAATATTGTGGAAATGTTTTGTGCTTGTGTCTGATCTTAGTCTCTCGACTTGATTATTACATAGATGTGTAAAAAGTTCTACTGCTGGATGACTGAGAGGTAAGAATGTACTGGGCTTCCTCATGGTCTTAGTATCATTAGTACTATTCCCATAGATACTTTTTAAAGTAACATTCCCTCCAAAACTTTTTAAATCAATAACAAACTCACTCAGGTCTGATTTTAAAGAGGGAATAAATGTAAGTCCTCTCTCTAAAACAGCTTGTTTGGCCGAAGTTAACACATGATTTGAGATATTCTCCACCAATGATGCTATTAACGCATTGTTTTCTTTCTTTTCCGGACCTGACTTTGGAATGCGCGTTACACCTTTTTTGGGGATAGTTCCTGTCTGAGCTGAATTCAGCACAGACAGGACCTATCCCCAAGAAAGGTGTAACGCACATTCCAGTCAGCCACAACTTGCCGTTTTTTCTGATGCAAACATTTTACAGGAATCAACAGACCCAAAGTCAGGACCGGAAAGAAAGAAAACAATGCGTTAACAGCATCATTGGTGGAGAATATCTCAAATCATGTGATAACTTCGGCCGAACAAGCTGTTTTAGAGAGAGGACTTACGTTTATTCCCTCTTTAAAATCAGACCTGAGTGAGTGTGTTATTGATTTTAAAAGTTTTGGACGGAATGTTACTTTAAAGAGTATCTATGGGAATAGTACTAATGATACTAAGACCATAAGGAAGCCCAGTACATTCTTACCTCTCAGTCATCCAGCAGTAGATCTACAGCGGAATGATAAGATAGTGCTTAAACCTGCGGATAAAGGAGGAGCGATAGTGGTACTTCAAGCTGATTGGTACAGAAATAAAATGATGGAGATGTTGAGTGATAATAAGACATATGCTGAAGTGTCATCTATGACTCTTAAAAATTCAATACAGAGAGTGGCTGTCCATCTTAAAGACATGTTTTTGAAAGGGCTAATTGACCTAGAGTTATTTAATTTCTTACAGACTATGCATCTCACTATACCATCAATAAGTGGGCTTCCAAATATTCATAAGAACTTGAGTAACTCTCCTCTACGTCCAATAGTTTCAGAACAAGGATGGATCATGGAAACACTGTCCTTGTTTGTGGAGAATGAACTTAGAAAAATGTTATGTACTTATGATACTGTACTATGAGACACTGATAATTTTCTTACCAAGCTACGAATAGCAATAAGTAACAACACAGAATGTTGTAACCTCTTATTAACTACCTTGGATGTAAATAGTCTCTTTACATCAATACCTAATAATTTTGGAATTGAAAGTGTAAGAAAAATCTTAACACACAGAATGAATGTGAGAGATGCAAATAAGATATGTGCATTATTGGAATTGATTCTGGAGAATAACTATTTTGTGTTTAGTAAATCCATTTTTTGGCAATGATGGGGGTGGCCATAGGCACCCCCTGTGCCAATAGTTATTCTAATTTCATCTTGGTGGACTGGGAACATGAATATGTCCTAATTTCCATGAATCCTTGGTATGAAAATATTGTTTTTTACGGACATTTCTTGGATGATCTTTTTGTGCTCTGGAGAGGAATGGAAGATCAATTCCTCTCATTTTTTGATTACTTAAATGGAACAACTAACTTCCTGAAGTTTACTGCACAATGGTCTCAAGTGACAGTTAGTTTTTTGGATGTAAATGTTATGCTGGGAGAAGACAACAGAATCAATACATCATTACATAGAAACAGCACATGGAGGAACCATTACCTACAGAAAAGCAGCATGCTTCCAAGGCATATCATGAAGAATATCATGCAAAATGAATCAGTAAGAATATCTAAGAGATGTCGTCAGGAAGATACTAGGCAGAAAGAAATCTTGTTTTTACAGAAGAATTTAAGAGCAAGAGGCTATGGTGAAAAAGATGTACAAATTCCCTTGGAAGGAATGAGTGAGAAGAAAGATACTGGAGGAACTATTGTAAGAAATTTTGGGAATCAAAAAAAAAATACAACATAAGAGTAATACTGACACATAGCATGGACAATGTACAGATCCAGAAAGTAATACAACAATTCTGGCCAATTTTAACTCAAGATCCTAGACTGAGAAACATCGTAGGTGATAGGCCAAGTTTTGGGTATAAAAATAGAAAGAATGTTAAGAGGTTATTATGTATAAAAGATGCTTTTGTGAAACCACAAACTCTGGGCCCCAAAGGCACTTTCAGAGGTGGAAATTCTTTGGCTTGTGGACATATTGATAGTAGTAATTTTTTGACCATCCTAAAACTAGAAAAAAATATACATTCAATGTAAAAGCCACATGTAGTACTTCAAATGTTATTTATTTGGCAACCTGTACTTTGTGTCCTGCATTTTATGAGGGCAAAACGAATCAACCCTTTAAAAATCACATTTTATGACATCTAAGGGATATTCGTACAACGGATTTGCATAATGCTCTAGCCGTGCATGTGAGCTCTTCTGCTAAACATTCCTTTATGTTTACAGTTATAGAGCAGATTTTTGTAGGGATGAGACAAGGTGATGTTGGGACTCGCACAGAAATGAGCGAGACCATATGGATTGTTAATCTATGGGCAGACCAGATCACAGGTCTGAACACAGTGATTCCATTGAAACCAATACTGAAGGCTAGAAGACCTACTATTGCCTAGCTTGAGGGTGTGCCTGCATAGAGGCTCGGTGATTTGATTAAGTATTATGATTGAATGAAACCATTTATGGAAATCTGGAAATTGATTTTAGTTGAGAAAGTCACCCATAGTCCCAAGTTGTTTATGATCTGAGGAAGAATTTTTCGAAAGTGCTTATCGTTTGGGAAATTTAAGGGACTTTATTCAAACAAGTTACATTTTATTTTACTTTTGTTTTTAATCACTCTGCCTAGTGTGAAAATGGGCATGAAATAGGGTCATTACTTTTTACATGGAGACTTGGTGGCCACTGCATGGCTGGTCTGTTTTAGATCTGGGGATTCTGCTTCATGAAAATGACATCTGTTCTCTTAAGTGTGCCTAAAAATTCAATGATCTTAAAATTACCAATGTGTAATTAAAAGAGCAGTGTGTCCCAGAGACAGTAATTGCAATACAAGTCACATAAAGAGATTAAACAGTGCAGGATGTATTTTAACAAAACTAAACCTATAGGTCACTTCTTGTAATTGCTGGCATTCTTCTCTGTGGCTCATCATTTAATGATTAATGACTTGAAATATTTTTGCAAATAAAGATAAAATTGATAGGTTGCTCTTAACTGTGCCTGGTCTGAGGCCCATGTTGTCACAGTTATATAGGTAGTGCAGTATGGTGTGAACAGCTCATTGACAATCCTCATTGTCCACGCTGGTGTAAACGACCTGAGACGTACCTTCTTGGACTACATGAAAAGAGACATTGAGGAGCTCTCTGATTATGTAGCCCAGGCAGGTATGACCCTGACCTTGAGCAGTATCCTACCTTCACCAAGAATGATGCCACAATACAGAGATAAGATGATCAGCTTTAACAATTGGCTTAAACTCTGGTGTCATTCAAAGGGGATCCAATGTCTGTCTGTCTGGGATGACATGCTGGACAAGCCACGCTGCTTCGCAAGGGACGGCTTGCACCTGTCACCCCTGGGATTCCGGATATTGGCAAAGGCTCTTTCCACCCCCATAGTGCCTTTTTTAGGCAAGGCTCAAATTCTAAACCTACCACCCTAGAACACAAAAATGGAAAAAAGCTAAGGGTAATGCTGCTCAATGCCAGAAGTCTCAATCTCAAAATGCACGCAGTCGAGGCCCTTTTCAGTATGGAGAACATTGATGTCGGTGCTGTGACAGAAACCTGGTTCAAGGCTCCTGAGAGCACCCCAGCACTATCAGGTTTTACCTCATACCATCAAAATCCTGACAATACCAAGAAAGGAGGAGGTATCCATATTCATCAAGGACACCCACACCTCAAGATTGGTGGCATCGGAGACCATCCAGGTGCAACTAACCATAGGCAAGACTGCTCTGCAAATTGTAGCATGTTACAGGCCACCCTCACAAACTCAGGAACCTCACATGGCTTTCCTGAAATCACTGGAGGGGATAAATGTATCTCCAAACACCATCATACTAGGTGACTTCAATTACCCTAATATAGACTGGGAACACTACTCAAGCCCAAATACCCTAGCCCAAAAGTTCCTGGAATTCATAAACTCAAATGCCATGGAACAACTGGTCACCATCCCCACAAGAGGAGAAAACATACTTGATCTCATCATCACGAACATGGGAGCACAATACCCCACACTGGTGAGATCAGATCCCAAACTGATCTGGTCCTCATCCCACCCTACCTGAAATGTGTGGTCTCCTTTAAGGCGCTGAATCACTTACAAATGCCTTCTACCAGCACCTACAGGACTACATAGATAAGGCAATCCCAAGCAAAACAAAGACTCTTTGTACCAAAGGCAAGCGTCCAGTCTGGTGGACCCCAGCCATAAACAAACTCTACAACAAAGGAGGAAGCTACTACAAGATAGAGCAAAATCCTTAAAAGGTAAGACACCTTTGATCACTACAAGTAAAAAACTAAGAGCTCTCATAAAATCATCCAAAGCAAACTTTGAGAGAAAAATAGCTAAAGACTCAAAAGACAATCATAAGGCCTTCTTCAGCTATGTTAGAAACCTGGGAGGAAACTCCCAGATATGCTCAGAACTAGTTCAAAATGATGTGAAGATTACTGATCCTACAGACATTGCCAACATACTGGCTGACAGGTTCAGTGGAAACGAGATATCTATACCCCCCAAACATCTCTACAAGTGAGAACTGCTCTCTCAAAGCAAAACACAGCATCCATGGGACCTGATGGTGTCCCCGGCTGTGTGCTCCACGAACTCAATGAGGAATTAAACCCACAGCTAGGACAGCTGTTTAATCATAGTCTCACCTCTGGATGGTGCACTGCGACAGTGGTCCCACTTCATAAAGGCGGTGCCTCCACCGACCCTGGAAATTAGCCCATTAGCTTGACAAGCCTTATCTGCAAAGCCATGGAGAGGATCATAATGGATCTCATAAACAAAGACATAGGGAATTTGCAGACTTTGGATCCAACCCAGTTTGGCTTTGTCAAAGGCAGATCATGCCTTTTAAACTTGGTTGACTTTTTAACAGTCACCAAAGCCATTGATGAGGGAAAGGCAGTCCATACAGCATACCTCGATCTGGCAGCTATCGATACAATACCCCACTCGGGTATCATTGAAAAACTCATCAGCAAATGTTAACCCATACATCACAAGATGGGTTGCAAACTGGCTGAGTGACAGAACCCACAGGGTCAGAGTTGCTGGCGCCATGTCAGACTCTAAGCCTGTCACAAGTGGTGTCCCACAGGGCTCAGTCCTGGGTGTTTGGCATCTACTTCTCCAGTACAAGCAAACACAGGAGGGTTATGGCTGACAAAGTTTGCAGATGACTGCAAACTACATCTGACACAGATATCCTTCAGAAAGGTCTCACAGAAACGGATAACTGGTGCCAGAGCCATGGCCTAAAGTTAAAAGCCAAAAAATGCATAGTCATACCCTTCGGGAAAAACAAGGTTACCCCTAGCTACCATATAGGTGGCAATACACTGAGCACAGAAGAAGTTATTAGGGACCTGGGGACCCAGGTTGACAGTAGCCTGTCATTCGACACCCATGTAGCTAAAGTAGTTAGGAAGACCTTCTACATTGCCCACCTTATCATGAAGGATTCACATCTAGATCAAGGGAGGTCATAGTTTCCCTGTACTCATCACTCATCAGACCAATGATTGAGTACAGTGCCCCATTCGAATGTATCTGACCCGACACTTGCAGCAGCTGGAGAGGCCACAAAAGTTCCTCACCAAAAGGATAAAGGGTCTCAAAAATCTGTCCTATGCTGCCCGACTGAAAGAACTTCAGCTCTATTCACTCAGAGGTGACCTGTGCCTGACATACAAGGCCATGTCAAACCCAGATTTGATGAATATGCTTCACCTCAATAAATCTAGATCCGTCAGAGCCACAAGAGCGGGAGACTTAAACCTTGACACGGCTATTAATAGGATGTGCTGGAGGGATAGATTCATCACCCAAAGACTCCCTATGCTGTGGAACAAAATCCCGGTATATGTGAGGCAGAGCACCTCGCTGGCCTTGTTCAAGAGAAATCTTGACCAATGGATGGGAGATCGCAGATATACCCCAGGGATTACCTCAGTGTCACTGCTCGACAGAGGCACAGAAACTATGGGCTAGGCTTGTAAATGCCCTCGAGCAGATAGCCTAGTATAAACCTATAAACCTATAAACCTAAATTCTCATGAAATGAAAAAAAAAAAATAAAATGTAAAATTGCAAAGTTGTATGCTCTCCTAGTACTTTTGGCCCAAGAATTCCAAAGCCAGGATGTAGTTATCCTTGCCTAAACATCCGTACTGTTTCTGGTATCGGGTTAAGATGTGAATCTGCTTGTGGAGCCATGGAATTGCTGAACCTGCAATGGAGAAAGAGCTTCATCTAATTTGTTGTTATATCCCTTAATGCATTCTGTAGTAAAAGATAAGTGAATCAAACATTAACAGCCTTTAAACTGAACTGACCCCCATATTTTTGGAAGACTTTCTGTTAAGTACTGCTACTACTTTTCATCTGATCTGAATATTAAATGTTTGTTACTGAGTTGAACTTACCATATAAGAATTGAAACCCAAATAGGGAAATCTAAAAATGTGATGTTCCCCCTTCTTAATAAAGATCGATTTTTTGGCCATGGATCTGAAAACCTGTCTGCACTGAAATAACGCCCACCCCATGTCATTTCCAGAAGACACATCTGTAAACATTTGAAGGTTTTCATTTGATACCTAATCCTCTTGCCTTAAGGATGTGTAATTGTACTGCTGGAGGAAGTTGAACCATAGTCTGACATCTTCTCTAACTATCTTGTTGATCCTGCCCCTCTGTGTCTGTTATTACCTACACATAAGATGTCTGCTAAGGACCTGGGGAACATTTTGCCTGGATCTGTGGCTCACCAAACAAAGCTGAAGAGACCCAATAACTCCAAGACTTGTCTGATTTGTGACCCTTTTTGTCATCAGAATATTGTTGACTCTGTTGGTAATTTTGCTAACCTTTTCATCTGGCAGGCAGAAGCAACCATGTTGAGTACCAGTCTCAATATCCCAAAACATTAACACTTTGGTCACCCTTTACAGCTGGTCCTCAGCTAAAGACACTCTAAGTAAGTTTTATAAATTAATGAATAACTGAAGTCCTGACCTGGTTCATGCTTCCTTGTCTTCTATGATTTAAAAAATTATGTAGGTATTGAACAACAAGAAAACATGGGTGTAGGTGCTTCCAGCACCATAAAACAATCTTGCTGAAGCAGTCAAACTCTTGAGCATACTACAGAGTGCTCTGTAGGTATAGCTGTGTCAAAAAATATTTGACATTGAATTCCATGCCTAGTAGTTGCCAGTCTTAGGGGCTGATGCTAAAAGATGGAAAGTTGACTAAATAACTGCCTGTGCCAACCATGGATTTCTAATTTATTTTATGATGGCAACTGCATTGTTGCGCAGTGAACAATATACTCTGGAGTCTCTTTTATCTTTGACATAATTTAATGATTAACCTTCTTGGTATGAAGGTGATTAAATGATACTCACCTAACTTCTTCTTGGGAAACAGGCTATGGGGGAAAATTATGAATGGTTCAAATAGAGGTGTCTGAAATGCTCCTTTGATGTGACCTGGTTAGAATTCTTTGAAAATGAGGGATTTGACTATACGTTCTTTTCCATTTACTGATGATATTTTTTCCTGTGTACTTCATGCTGTATTTTATGGAAAAGCCTGTGGAGAAACCTTCTGTGCTACAGTTGGTGATGGTTTGGCCTGGGAAATCCTTTAAGAACTCTTTGAGGACTGTTATCTTCATGGGAGAATGGCTCCAGATTGGGTTATAGAAATCTATGAAAATGCGGTCTGTGATGGTACCATGAAAATATAGTTTGTCCCTACCTGACGTTAACTCTGCATTGAATTGGTGTCTGTACTGAGCCTGGCTTGAACCTTGGAGACCTTTGGTGTCTCTGTGCCAGCATTTTATAGAAAAGTGTTTCTCACTGTAGACATTATAAATGTGAAGGAATCTGCATGCCAACCAACCACAGCTGCCAGCATTAAAGGCCAAACAAGATTTGCCTTTGGCCTGAAAGTCCTCTTGTTGGTTAGGTTCACTTTTATAACTGTTGCCCATTATGTTGTGTTACATGTCAGCATGTCGTGTATCGCATTTTAGTTGGCTATCCTTTTCTTTTAACTTCATGAACCTTTGGTTGTAGTGATACCAAGTTATCCCCCCGCATTTTAATGAATTGTTCTCCCTTACAATGAGAAAACATCCTAGCATGTTTGTAGCCATAGAAGGGTACTTTTCTGGAAGTACCATCGTGTAGTGTAAGAACCCAACTACCCAATTATCCCAAAAGATTATTTTCAAGTTTTTAGGTTGCTGTCTTCCAAGGACCACTAGTGTTTCTACCATATTGGACTTCCTTAATATCAGTATAATTTATTCTCTGAATACCTTTTGCATCCACAAATTCAAATATGTCCATGAAATCCCCTTTCATAATTTTTACTTTTACCATTTGTGATATATGCACAATGATGGATGAACTTGTACTTTTTGGGGGTGAACGAATATAGTGTTTGTTATATTGTTGTTATGAACTAGTGCTGTTGAAGTAGTCCTCTTCATTGAAAATTCTAATGGTATCAGTGGAAATGATGGGGAATGTGAAGAATTGGCAGTTAGCATGTTGGGCCATGGGTGCTTTTGTTGACTGGGTGGTCTTTGATATGAGAGGTTATTTTTGCACCTTCTTACTATTTGGACAAGGCTAACCCTACCATGTTTATTAAGTGCTTGAATTAAGGCCTACAGATATTGATTTTTCTGTCTCATTCGCTCTTCCCTTGGTTAAATGACACTTCTGTAGACTCCGTATCTGTAGAAATATGTTGTGAATTGTCCTTTGGTTCTTGAAATACTGTCTCCTTTGGCATTCCTGTTTGTAGGTCTTTCAGGGTTGGGCTTTCTTCAGAACTGTCTGTTAAGGCGACTTCAGCTGACAGTCTTTTCATATCCATTTGACCAGGTTCTGCTCAGTATTTCCCTTCACTGAAAATTGCACAGAAATAACCTAGCTTCTTCTGACATCCAGTTCCATTTTTGTTTAAAGCCTTGCATTAATGCCACATTGAAGATCCTAAAAAGAAATAAATGTTAAATGGTTGTCTGTACCTATTATCAAAATCTAATTAGTGTTTGATTATCTACTGATTATTAAAACTGCATTCTGGGATGGATATGTATTTATAGACACACACACACACACACACACACACACACATATATATATATATATATATATATATATATATATATATATTTATATATATGGGTCTAGGACTATTCACTGAAAGCACATTTCAATGAAAGTCAAATGACTATGCACAAATCACTGAAAACGCAATTCACTCAAACACATTTCACTGAAAGTTATATATGGCCTTTTCCCTACTGTAGTGTGACCCTGGAGTTAGTATATATAGTAAGGGGGTGGGGGCACTGCCTCCCACATTGGGTGGTGTGGGGGGCATAGCCCCCCCACAGAGTTTGGATATATATTATGTTCAGAAAAGAGTAATTTATTGGAATTGCTAGTATCCATGCATATAGTTCAAAATATTTAAAATAGGTGGGGGGGCTATACCCCCTACACCCCCCAAAATTGCAAAGATCTTTTTTGTTTCCTTGTATGCAAAAGAAATGTTATGATTTCATTAAGAATTTAGGAAATTTTTCATTGTAAACTAAGTCATCTCTCAAATAGCAAAGAAACAAAAATTACATGCATAATCAAAAGCACTGGACCAATGTGTAAGAACACCAAAATAATTTCTACTTAGCATTGAATAGGCATGCCTTCGTTGAAGGTTGGGCATTGGGCTGGCAACTCGACACCATAAAAACCAACTGCCAATCATTAGCGGACCGGAGTTCTGCTGTGGCGACCCCTAACCAGAAAAAGCCAAAAGACAAACAAAACATTTGGCTCTAAGGACTACAAAAAAAATTAACTTATAATTACTTTGTTCCAACAAATTTTTATATTATGTCCCTTTTAAGGGTTGATCCTTAAAAATATCCAGGTCAGTCAATTTAACAAATTTGTTCCATTCCTTCTCAAGTATACCTTTAATAAGGCAGGCATCACCACTAAATTTTGTAACAAAGGCTCTATTAAAATGCAGATCAGCAACCTCATCTGCTGCCTTTTCACACAAAGTAAAAGAACCAGATCCTAATATCGGGGGGGTATTTTTCCTGTCAACCAGTGCAAATTTCTTCTTTAACATCCATAATCAAAGTTTTGGGGTAACCTCTTTCATCAAAAATCTTTTCTATAATATCACATTCAAGATGGAAATCCTCATCCAATGAGGTCATATGGCTGGCCCTGACCAGCTGGCCCTAAATAATGCTTCTCTTTTGAAAAGCAGGATGTGCACTGGAAAAACCAAATATAGGAATTTGAAAAAGTTTTCTTCCTATAAATTTTAGATTTAAAACCCCTCTGTATTTTGTATATAGAAACATCCACATAACTCATATAATCAAAGGAAACCTGGTGTTTGAAATTCAAAAAGGTGGTAGTTTGTGACAGATATCCCATGAACTCTCCAATCTGTCTAAATTGTCCCCCCAGAACAAAGAAATGTCATCCAGGTATCTCTTGTACAACATCCAACTGGCAGAAAATTTACTGTTCAGGACAAATTTGTGCTCCCACATAAGCAAAATAATGTTGGCATATGTGGGAGCACAACTGGCACCCATAGCAACTCCACGTTCTTGCCAAAAAAACTCCCCTTCAAAAAATAAGAAGTTGTTCTTAAGAATCAATTCGGCCAACTCTAGGCAAACAAAGATGTCATTATCAGAGACCCCTTCCTGTTTTCTAAGGGCTTCTTCCAACTATACTAACCCACTACTGTGGGAATCATGGAGAACAAGTCAGTAATATCTACTGTAACAAAAATAAGTGTGTCTGAAAACAATTCAGGTTTAACATTACATAAAAAGTCCCAAGAATCCTGCAAGATATGTTTTCACCCTTACACAGGGACTTCAATTTCCAATCCAAATATTTGGCTGAAGGGGCGATTTTAGAGCCATCAGAGGCCACAATAGGTCTTAAGGATGGATCCTGAACACTTTTATGTACTTTAGGCATTCCAAAGATGGATGATACCCTAGGACTATTATTTTCCAGATATGTATATGCTTGAAAATCAATAGCAACTTAATCAAACAAGTCCTTTAAAGCAAAATCTATTTTTTGATAAGAAATATTCAATTTGTTGATGGATACAGGGCTATATTTATTCTCATCATGCAATATAGACAACATTTTGCCTTCATATAATACCCTTCCATTAGTACAATGCCCCCACCCTTATCCGGTTCCATCACCCTAACATTAGAATTAGAACACAAAACCTGTTGTACTGGAACACCTTTACCTAATAAGTTCTCCAAATTCAGTCTGCGTACGAACATCTTAATAGGGTCTATATTAGAACACCAAACTTTCAAAATTTCGAGTGTTCTAATATCAAACCCTATTAATCGAAAATTTAAAACATTGAATATACAGAACAGCAAATTTTTTCGTAGGGAAAAAAATTGCTGTTCCAAAACACATGCACACAACACAAGCACACCAAACAAACAGCAATCCAAATGCATACACCTAAACTGTTACACCTAACCCTACACTAAACTATACATACACCACTAACTATCCACTTACCTTAACCCAAATGCTAATCCTAAGGTCCGTCACTATCGCACAGTCACCTCACCCGCTCCCTAACCCTAACTCACCTACCCCGCCCTAACCCTCACATCCACACAATCGCACACTTACCTGAACCCGGCCCGTAACTTTCCACCACAGCACTGAAAATACTGAAGCAACAGAAACAGACAACTGAATTCTTTCCCTAGGAAAAAATGTGGTTTTCTGTTTCTTCAATATTTTCAGCATTCGCTAAAAATGGGTCAATATTAGAGCACTCGAAATTTTGTAAGTTTGGTGTTCTAATATAGACCCTCTTAATATCCATTATAATATTGGAAAGATTACTTTTCTGCATTAGGATAAACTTAAACTGTTTCATAAACAATTTAAAAAAGTCCAAAGTCACTGTCAAGTTGCTATAATTAAAAATATGAAAACCTGAATAACTGAATACATTATGTTCTCTTGTAAAAGCTAAATCATAATTCACCTCCAGTGTCTGGGATGGCCTGCTCCCTTCCGGTATCCCGGTTCCATGTAAAAAAATGGTTACCATGATTGATATTCTGATTCTTAATTCTTTCAGTACTGCGTGGAGGAACAAACTAATTTCCTTGTTCTGTATTCTCTATTTCATGGTCATAAATGGGTGGGAGGATGGTATAATGGTTAAGGTGTTTGCTTAACAAACAGAAGGTGCAGGGTTTGATTCACACATGGGGTAAGTGGCTAGGCTTAGAATGGCCTGCAAAGGCAGTTAGCCTAGTACCAGCCTATGAACCTATGAACCTATAAGTAACTGTTTCCTGGTTTGGGTATGTATCCTGATTGCCATATTCATTTAAAGATTGATTTACCCCGTATTCCCACCTCCATCATGAAATTTAAAACTGGTGAGTTTTTGGTGATGGATGCTGCCTAACTTCCTTGTATTCCTTCAAGCCACTGTCAATTTTCCTATACTTCCTTTTTAAAATATCGTCAAATTTCTCATCAGCACAACAGCTAACATCAAAGTATCTAGCTCATTTTCAGTTCCATACAGTAAGTCACTAGTAATAGCATCATTTAAATTGTCAATATACACTTGTAAGTTAGTAATTTCATGATCTTTATTTTTAATAATGGCCCTCAATATATCTCGACTACATTTATCAAAAATAGCGATGAGATCCAGATGGAACCCGGAACCCACAGAAACACTGGGTATTTGCAAACACGGAAACCCTTAGGAACTACACCAGCCGGAATGCATTCTTTAAGATACATATTATCAAGAGAAAGAGATTTGTACCTCAACAACACGTCGTATAGTTTATTCAAACAACTAGAATAACTGTCCGTTAATGGCTGGTTCACAACAACAGTCTCCGGTTTCAGAAAGACCGGCTTATTCTGCAGCCAAGTCCTCAAATCCTCGTATGAAGTGCACAACCTCTGGCAGGGTTGATCATTGCCTTCTTCTGCCACTGGGTATGAATCCCCTTGCGTACGAAACACCCTAGGTGATTCTCCTTCATAACGACCTGTAACTGTTAAAGATGGCACATCTCCTTTCTGTAGGCCTTGATTAAGGCCACATAACCATTGTAAGAAGCCAGAACCAACCGTTCCTTCCTGGTTACAAGGAATAGTGACGTTCGAGAGTAATGCTGACAGTCCTTGGCCAATGGGAGTGAGTAGGTCAACAATTTGCGTTAGTTGACCTGCTAATTTATGCAATTCTCCTACTTGAGACCCATGGTTGCATGCTGTAAGGGTCTCAGTAGGCATATGTCCTTTCAACACCTCCATAGACAAAACCAAAACGCAATACACAAGGAGACAGTCCACAGACAAAACCAAAACGCAACACACAAGGAGACAGTCCAGAAATAAAAAACAGTAACCGAAAACACTGGACCAACGTGTAAGGACAGTAAATAATAATAATAATTTCCACTCTTTATTCGGCTCCAAGGACTACAAAAAGTTAACGCTCACAATGAATTATATGCGTTTTCGTCCAAGAATCTCCCAGACTTCATCAGATGAAATACAAAGCAAAAACACATATTTAAATATGAACCCGCCTTACAATCAATCAAGCCCTGGTTAAAAATTTAAAAAAACATACACTACAATAGTGAATAATATTGCTAGATATAAAACTGTATGGAAATATATAAAAGCACATAGACCTCCAGAAAAAACATTATAAAATGTGTTCTGAATAATAAATTAAATGAATACTCATGCTGGCTAAGTACTTCAAAAGGGTTACCAAGATAATGATAAAAGTCTATTCAGTCCATGCTGTCCATCTGAATCTAGTGAGGTTATTGACAAACTCTCCTATATCAACATATGTCACAAACACATACAGATACGCGCGTGCACGATTACACTTAGAATTATGAACACACATGCATACACACACACAGTTAAACACACACACCCACACATTCTCACACATATACACAAACACACTCATGCACACATATATGCAAATGCATACATACACACACATGCGCACACACACACTCACACACACACACACACACACACACACACACACACACACACACACACACACACACACACACACACACACACAGACAAGATTTCACAAAGAATTATACACACACACGCACATACACACACGGTTACACACACACATATACACACACACACACACACACACACACACACTCACACAAACATATACACATGTGCCATACCTCTCCACTGTACAGATTTTTGCAAAATGTCCAGATTTTTGCCTCATATTTTTGGTGTGTTCCTCCTAAAATCTGTACCTTTCTAGCAAATAGCTGAGGACTGACATCATTAAATAATGACAAATATTTGTGTTTATTACTCCACATTATGCTAATGCAAAACCTATTATTCTATCAACTTTCTAAGTTTGCAAGAGCAATATTTAAAATCTGTCCCAATTTGTCCCCTCATCATATTAGGCTTTGTCCAGATTTTTTGCTCTAAGAGGTTGAGAGGTATGACACATGCATACATGCATCTACACACATACACAGGCACGCACACACACACACACACACACACACACACACACACACACACACACACACACACATATATAGGCACATGCTTGTACATATACACAAACACACACACATACACACACACACACACACACACACACACACACACACACACACACACACGCACACACACACACACACACACACACACACACATTACTGGATAGCTAATTTGGCTGTCTTATAGACTCTATTCTACTGGGGCTGAAGCATTTTGCAAAAGGCAAGAAACAATCCTCACAGGTATCCCCCACAAGACTGTTATCTGGGCCACCTCATCTCTCATACTAAAATTGATATCAAGGGACTTTGTCTAACCTAGTTTGTATTGATGGCAAACTGGGGAAAATTATCAAATCCCTTTCTTATACCCAAATGTTCCAGCAAGGGCTAAATGGCAGGACAAAGCAAAGGCTTGGTATTTAGTTCATGGATTTACTCTGAAGATCAACGAATGCACTGTGGTCTCAATGACAAATCTAACACTAGAACTCATTTTACTTATCTAATTAAGTTGTCTCTGTTTTCTTTCATTAGTAAGAACCTTTCTTTCTGATGTATATTATCCTTCATGATATTTCTCACCACAAAGATATCATGTCTCAGTTCCAGTGGTTGCACTTGGTAGATTAAACCTTTTAACCACATACATAGTCTAGTATAGACTCCTGAAGCTTGCTGTCTGCATAGCCCGTCTTACCATCAGCAGCCTAGTACCATTCACCTCTTTCACCTTGACAGTAGCAGTGGTAAAGCAAACACGCATTTTAGAGAACTAAACCTCCTATACTGCAACAGTAACAACACCAGGCAGTGAAACAGGTAGCTAGACCAGTATAGCTGCTATTTATAGAGTTTGCTGTCCTTACATATCAAGCAGAACAGTACTTCCCAGGAAACCTTTAAAAACTCTAGTGAACTGGATGAGATAATGCAAATTTTCATCTTGAATATGCAAGTACATTCTATTTAACAGTGGATTTTGTTATTCTCCCACAAGTATTTGGTGATCTGGTTGAGCTTCTGTGTAGACATCTTAGCTGTGAATTACGTATGAGTACAGGACTGCAATTTTTGTTCTATCAAAATAGTTGTGGACCTATGAGCACAACATCAAAACAATGCATCAGACATAGATAACATAGTCAAATAAAATTTGACCATCATGTACTTTAAATAATAAGACATTGCCACTGCTTTCCAACTTCCAACACTCCTCTGTGCCTCCCATACCATTTTTAACACTAAATTCATCTTTATCAAATTAACTTGAGCAATGATATAACAATGTAGCAATATCTGTAGCAAATCAGCACAATATAACTCACCATTGCCTTATTCTAAAACATCTAAGTTGACTTGACATGACACATACACTGACTCCGACTCACTCACAGTTATCGATAACACAGTATTACTCAACCATACTTTGTAAATAGAAACTCAAATAGCACCGATGAAATACGTACTCCATATAGCTAAGTCAACAAACACTGCAGGTGACTCACTGTGTTTAAACTGCATACCAAATAAATGGAATTCCCACCCAACTCACTTGAGACAATTCAACAACAAATGACATTTAAGTGTCAGCTTAGACAGTATCTCATGGACACTTAGATATGCAGATGTTTATTCCCGGGTGAGATTTAAAAGTCCTCATTGAACCTCAAACACAATCAATGAATATACCCCTCAGGATCCCCAGCTTAGGCTAAACTTACAAACGTATAAAGAATCCAATACTTAAACGTAGCCTAAATCCCTATGACAGTATCTTATATCCTGTCCTTTTGTCTCACTATTTAATTTCTCATCCTTCAAAATTGCCTTACAAACAAACCTCCTCTGTTATCCCTCTGTTCTTTCCATCTTACATCCTCTTTTCTACTAAACCTATCATGCTGTCACATATAATACTTGCCTTTCAAGATTTTAATAAATGCTATACCCTATTCTTCTTATAAATGTTTTTGTCACCAATATCTTGCATATGCTAGATGAATATATTTGTATAAACCAAATAGTTATAATTTGTCTTGCTCAAGAATCATTATTGTCGCAGTTTCTCTTACAATATATGGGTTTTATTCTACTGCATGTCTAACTTGAAGCTTTCTATGAATTATACTCATGCCCTGTGTACACACCTTGCATATGACTATTGTAAGCATTGCTATGTTTTACATGTTTGTAAAATTTATTTAACTGTGGAGCTTTTCTCCCTAGACCTCAACTGAAAAGGGATTAATGACCAGTCAGAGTTTCCTGATAAAAAAATGTCAAATAAAAATTAAATAAAAATAAATCAGAATGCATACATACAATAACAGTCTTATGTGTATTACGGAGCACTGTCTCATAAGCCCCATTACTCAATAAAACCAGTTGTTATGTCACCTACTGTTCCAGCAGAGAGTAAACCCCACTCCTGACAATATGCGTATTAAGTATGAAGAGCATGTTCATCAAGAAATTAGAGTTCTTCAGCTTGAAGAACTTGTATATACTAACAAATTGAACATGGCTTCCCTTACCACCTTTTCTGCACTGCAGTGTCTCTGTAAAGCTGAAAGCAGGAAATCCAATACAGTTCCCATCCTGTGTAACCCCAGTTCTCCTAACACAAAACCGCATTTACTGTTGCAAAGTGCTGCTCTGTGATGTATGACAAAAGTGAGCCCAGGCTTATGGAAGTGTATATCATAAAGTATAAAGTGCAGCTGCTCCAGTGGTCTTGAAGGAAAAAGCCCTGACTACAGTTTGGTCTCCCAGGTTTGATTAGCATCCTGAGCACCTGTTGGAGCAACAGGGGAAGATGGATGTTACCATCTCTGGTGGGTGGATGGTTCCTTGAATGTCTTCTATGATGATCTCTGGTAAGGCTGGGTAAATTATACTAGGAGACTTTGGCCAAAGGGAGAAATAGGGTGGGGGCAAGACTGAGCTGCTGCAAGGGGGGGAGGGGGTAGACAGCATATCACCGTTACATGCTCACCCCACAGAAAACGCATGGGACCAGAGAAAGGAGGCCAGCAATAATTTTAGGTAAAAAGATAGAAAGAAAAACCTTGGTAGATGTGAAAGACCAGACCCCCCCCCCCCCTCAAGATACCATCAAGTTCCACTTCGACCCAGCACTATCTGAGATATTTTGAGGAATTAAGTGTGTAGCAGACCTGGTGATGGATGTGGAGCATTGGGTAAGCAGTCAGTGGATGATGAGGAGGGAGAAAAAAATCTTCAAAAACATAAGTAAAACATATCTAATTTGTTCAATCTAAACGTTGAAAAATATCCATAAACGTATACTTCTTCATAAATATCTTCAAATATCTTTATTATGTCTTGTGTGTTACAAATATAATTTTGATGAACCTTAATTCTTGAGATAGGGGGAGTATTGCTATGTTGATTAATCAATCTCGCCAGAAACCTAGAGGGAAGTTGAGCCCAATGTGAATAATTAGCTAAGGCTTTTATCTCATAGAATGATAGGTTATCCGCCTGTAATGATGTTAATTTTAACTGCAGCTGGGTAATCTCCTTCTCTAGATCTGGTGTGTAGTTCTGTTGAATACGGGTTTCAAGGGATTTTAATTCCCCCTGTATAGTCCTCTCTTTAGTGATAAACTCGTTCTTATAATGGGAGGCTTTATTGATTAATAATCCTCTGATCAAGACCTTAGTGGTAGCCCAAGAGATATCAAACGAGGTGCTGGAGTCCTTAATAGCAAGTATACATTGATCTAATAAGGTATTAATATCTTTCTTAATATCCGACTTTCCTAGCAAATTAGGGTTAAGTTTCCACCCTCTCACCGAAAAATTTGGGGGGGGTAGAGCGGGACCATTCTACAGATAAAGTAATCTTTGAGTGATCAGAGATTGATCTAGGATCAATGCAGATATTAGTTGCAAAATTATGAAAAATGTCTGAGATTAGAAAAAAGTCCAGCCTGGACCAGGACTTATGACATTGAGAAAAAAAGGTATAACCTCTGTTCTTAAAGTTGTCGGTAAGTTTGCAAGAGCAATATTTAAAATCTGTCCCTATTTGTCCCCTCATCATATTAGGCTTTGTCCAGATTTTTTGCTCTAAGAGGTTGAGAGGTATGACACATGCATACATGCATGTACACACATACACAGGCACCCAGGCACCCAGGCACACACACACACACACACACACACACACACACACACACACACACACACACACACACACACACACACACACACATAGGCACACGCTTGTACATATACACAAAAACACATACACACACACACACACACACACACACACACACACACACACACACACACACACACACACACACACACACACACACACACACACACACACACACACACACACACACACACACACATTACTGGATAGCTAATTTGGCTGTCTTATAGACTCTATTCTACTGGGGTTGAAGCATTTTGCAAAAGGTAGGAAATGATCCTCAGAGGTATCCCCCACAAGGCTGTTATCTGGGCCACCTCATCTCTCATATTAAAATTGATATCAAGGAACTTTGTCTAACCTAGTTTTTATTGATGGCAAACTGGGGAAAATTATCATATCCCTTTGTTATACCCAAATGCTCCAGCAAGGGCTAAATGGCAGGACAAAGCAAAGGCTTGGTATTTAGGTCATGGATTTACTCTGAAGATCAACAAATGCACTGTGGTCTCAATGACAAATCTAACACTAGAACTCATTTTATTTTACTTATCTAATTAAGTCATCTCTGTTTTCTTTCATTAGTAAGAACCTTTCTTTCTGATGAATATTACCCTTCATGATATTTCTCACCACAAAGATATCATGTCTCAGTTCCAGTGGTTGCACTTGGTAGACTAAACCTTTTAACCCCATACATAGTCTAGTATAGACTCCTGAAGCTTGCTGTCTGTATAGCCCGTCTTACCATCAGCAGCCTAGTACCCTTCACCTCTTTCACCTTGACAGTAGCAGTGGTAAAGCAAACATGCATTTTAGAGAACTAAACCTCCTATACTGCAACAGTAACAACACCAGGCAGTGAAACAGGTAGCTAGACCAGTATAGCTGCTATTTATAGAGTTTGCTGTCCTTACATATCAAGCAGAACAGTACTTCCCAGGAAACCTTTAAAAACTCTAGTGAACTGGATGAGATAATGCAAATTTTCATCTTGAATATGCAAGTACATTTTACTTAACAGTGGATTTTGTTATTCTCCCACAAGTATTTGGTGATCTGGTTGAGCTTCTGTGTAGACATCTTAGCTGTGAATTATGTATGAGTACAGGACTGCAATTTTTGTTCTATCAAAACAATTGTGGACCTATGAGCACAACATCAAAACAATGCATCAGACATAGATAACATAGTCAAATAAAATTTGACCATCATGTACTTTAAATAATAAGACATTGCCACTGCTTTCCAACTTCCAACACTCCTCTGTGCCTCCCATGCCATTTTTAACCCAAAATTCATCTTTATCAAATTAACTTGAGCAATGATATAACAATGTAGCGATATCTGTAGCAAATCAGCACAATATAACTAACCATTGCCTTATTGAAAAACATCTAAGTTGACTTGACATGACATATACATTGACTCCGACTCACTCACAGTTATCGATAACACAGTATTACTCAACCATACTTTGTAAATAGAAACTCAAATAGCACTGATGAAATATGTAGTCCATATAGCTAAGTCAACAAACACTGCAGGTGACTCACTGTGTTTAAACTGCATACCAAATAAATGGAATTCCCACCCAACTCACTTGAGACAATTCAACAACAAATGGCATTTAAGTGTCAGCTTAGACAGTATCTCATGGACACGTAGATATGCAGATGTCTCATTGAACCTCAAACACAATCAATGAATATACCCCTCTGGATCCCCAGCTTAGGCTAAACTTACAAACGTATAAAGAATCCAATACTTAAACATAGCCTAAATCCCTATGACAGTATCTTATATCATGTCCTTTTGTCTCACTATTTAATTTCTCATCCTTCAAAATTGCCTTACAAACAAACCTCCTCTGTTATCCCTCTGTTCTTTTCATCTTACATCCTCTTTTCTACTAAACCTCTCATGCTGTCACATGTAATACTTGCCTTTCAAGATTTTAGTAAATGCTATACCCTATTCTTCTTATAAATGTTTTTGTCACCAATATCTTGCATATGCTAGATGAATATATTTGTATAAACCAAATAGTTATAATTTGTCTTGCTCAAGAATCATTATTGTCGCAGTTTCTCTTACAATATATGGGTTTTATTCTATTGCATGTCAAACTTGCATATGACTATTGTAAGCATCGCTATGTTTTACATGTTTGTAAAATTTATTTAACTGTGGAGCTTTTCTCCCTAGGCCTCAACTGAAAAGGGATTAATGACCAGTCAGAGTTTCCTGCTAAAAATTGTCAAATAAAAATTAAATAAAAATAAATCAGAATGCATACATAAAACAACAGTCTTATATGTATTAAGGAGTACTGTCTCATAAGCCCCATTACTCAATAAAACCAGTTGTTATGTCACCTACTCTTCCAGCAGAGAGTAAACCCCACTCCTGACAATATGTGTATTAAGTATGAAGAGCATGTTCATCAAGTTCTTCAGCTTAAAGAACTTGTATATACTAACAAATTGAACATGGCTTCCCTTACCACCTTTTCTGCACTGCAGTGTCTCTCTCTGTAAAGCTGAAAGCAGGAAATCCAATACAGTTCCCAACCTGTGTAACCCCAGTTCTCCTAACACAGAACTGCATTTACTGTTGCAAAGTGCTGCTCTGTGATGTAAGACAAAAGTGAGCCTAGGCTTATGGAAGTGTATATCATAAAGTATAAAGTACAGCTGCTTCAGTGGTCTTGAAGGAATAAGCCCTGACTACAGTTCAGGTCTCCCAGGTTTGATTAGCATCCTGAGCACCTGTTGGAGCAACAGGGAAAGATGGATGTTACCATCTCTGGTGGGTGGATGGGTCCTTGAATGTCTTCTATGATGATCTCTGGTAAGGCTGGATAAATTATACTAGGAGACTTTGGCCAAAGGGAGAAATAGGGTGGGGGCAAGACTGAGCTGCTGCAAGGGGGGGGGGTAGACAGCATATCACCATTACATGCTCACCCCACAGAAAACGCATGGGACCAAAGGAAGGAGGCCAGCAATAATTTTAGGTAAAAAGATAGAAAGAAAAACCTTGGTAGATGTGAAAGACCAGACCCCCCCCCCAAGATACCATCAAGTTCCACTTCGACCCAGCACTATCTGAGATATTTTGAGGAATTAAGTGTGTAGCAGACCTGGTGATGGATGTGGAGCATTGGGTAAGCAGTCAGTGGATGATGAGGAGGGAAGAAAAAAATCTTCAAAAACATAAGTAAAACATAAATCTATACCTTCTCATTCAGATAATCATAAACAGTTGAAAGAAGATTAGTAAACCATGTAATAGCATTGTTCCAAAAAGATAAGACTGTTTTATAATAATGCCATTATGTGCCTGATATGCACTTATGACTAACACATGTATTTTCCCACTGTGGGGTGCGCAAGAGTTTCTAATTTTGTTCCCCATGCTGTACTCGTGTGATCAAACACTCCACACAATTGTAATTAAAATATCAATTAACCACATCCCTACCATTGTGCCTTATTATACTTTAAATGGACTCAAAGACCATGGCAGCTTTAAAATAATGCAAGCTAAGTACTTCAGCACTACTGAATTCGAACATTATAATCCGGTTAATTACCTGTTGTGTTATTATCTGAGTATGCAGTGAAGTACTTTGCTGTTATAGTTCTGTTGCTTCCATGAAGCACATAAGTGCTGCATCACATGGCTAAATGAAGCAAATAAAGACAAAACACAATGAAGTTAATTCAAGGTTTATAGCACAGAGATTGACATTACAATAATTATTAGCACATCTATGTAAGTAATTGTTGGCTTATTTTTATTTTTATGACACAATTTACTGCTGCATTCAGTTAGACAAACTTTGTCAGTTGTTGTTCTTGCTATTAGAAATGAATGCCCATCCTATGTTGTGTAAGTCAGGATAATTAGAAAATCATAGACAATTGTGTTGGTCTGTTCAGTAGCTTGCACTGAAAAACAATGAAGAGAAGTTTGACAGAAAGACACTTAAGATACTTTAAAACACGCATTTGAAAAGTATGGTATATTTAATGGCTTGTAGTAGTTATGAGATTAAATTCCAGAAGCATGTGTGCTTTAATTTTCTACGTACATCTAGATGTTCATTTATGAGTCATCCTGATTTTATAGTCATCTTATCACATTATATCCTTTGACTAAGTATGACTCATAACAGCATAAGGATCTTATACTTTATAGCATCTGCAGTAGTGCAGAAAAAATGTACAGAATCATCACTTAGTCTGAAACCTTTATAAAGAGATCCTGAGCAGCAATGAAATTTGCCTTCTTCTTTTCTAAAAGGGACAACGAATATTTTATTCTGGACGTTATTTTAGGCAAAACGTTTATCCCTGGTGTTTACAAACATCATGCACAGTGCCTTAAAGGACTGTGCACAATGTAGGTGGTGTATGCTCTTGAAGGTAATGTGATTCATAAAACTGGATCGAATTACTCTCTCACTGATGCAAATGATGTCACAAACTAACAGAAGTTTACAAAGTCAGGCCCTCGGTGCAGTTATAAAGCTTTCACTCTTATTTGCCAAGACTGTAGACCTGGATATATTAGCAGGTTATGCAAACTGATATGAAACCCATGTGGCTTGAGGCCCTATTCCCTGGAGCACATTAAGTAACTTCTGGGGATAGACGCAGACTGTGTTTGTAGTTGCAGGAATGTCGGCATCACCAGATTTTTTCTTCAGTCATGTAAAAGACTTTACATTATTGTTATTATTATTATTTTAATGTATGCCACAGTGTTGCTCTATTAAAGAGAGGAGGGTCAAAGCAGTCACAAGCAATAACGACACTGTGTACACAGCTTAAGTCCTATAAGTTTGTATGTTACCTGTGTGTACTGTATGCACTTGAGTGGTGTTTATTCATTTGCATATGATCCTGACAGGGAGTCATTTGCATTCTACTCCTTGAATGGAGTACTTATACAATGATGTAAAACGTCATATGATGCCATACCTCATTGTGTAAGTATTTTCATGAATTTTGAAGTGTACCATTCTCGCTAAGTAGCACACAGTGTTTATGGAAAATACTCTTTGTGTTCACACACACATACATACACAGACACACGTATACACACACACACACACACACACACACACACACACACACACACACACACACAAATCTCTGTCTATATGCTGAAGATAAATCATATGAAGTATTAACAATGAAACCTATTGTTGCTTCGGAGGGCTCAGTTACTGCACCATTGGCGAGATGGTTGGATGTAAAGCTAAAGTCTTTATCTATGGGAGGCCAGGGGACTGTAAAAGACTCTTGGGACCTTTTGTGTAGTATAACTCAGGATTTGTATGATGACAATGTTACTTTTATAACTATTGATATAGTGGACCTTTTTTCATCTATACCCCACAATGAGGGGATGATGTGGTTTGAAGAAGCCCTGATAAAATATGGCAAATTTAATAATAATGAATTTTATCTGATCTTAGTTTTTATGGAATTAGTTTTAAATAACAACTTTATTCATTATGAGGGAGAATTTTTTAAGCAGATTCAGGGAGTAGGGATGGGTGCAAGATGTGCCCCCGCATATGTTAATATTATTTTAACAGCTTGGGAAGAAAAATGTATTATTAATTAAAAATATGCCCATAATTGGAAATTTTATAAGCGTTAGTTGGATGATAAGTGCTTTTTATGGGTGGGCACGATGGACAAATTTTTAGAATTTTTTAAGTATATTTCAGAGTCCACTGATTTTTTAAAATTTACTTATAATAAGGATAAAGAATTTTTAAATTATTTGGATATTACTAT
This sequence comes from Protopterus annectens, assembly GCF_019279795.1. NCBI lineage: Eukaryota > Metazoa > Chordata > Ceratodontiformes > Protopteridae > Protopterus > Protopterus annectens. Next base: position 547,354,796 of record NC_056735.1, read on the forward strand.
AGGCAAAAGTGATGGTTGTTTTTATTCCAAGATTTTTAGAAAGCCAACATTTTCAAATTCTTATTTGGCTTTTAATAGTGCTCACCCTTACCATCAGAAAAAAGGTATTGTTAAGGGACAATATGTGAGGGGTAGCCGTATGACATCAACGGAGAGTGATTTTGAGGATGAGTGTAAAATTTTGCACAATATGTTTATGGATTGAGGCTACCCTAAAGATCTTATTGAGCCTATAGAAAGAGAAGTTAGGGAAGGTAGATATGACAAATTTAAACCCATTTTGGGTTCAAATTTTGTCTTGAATGACATGAAATCTACAAAACTTAACAGTGAGGGTACAGGCAATATTGTAGTGGATTATAATGGTAGTGCACCTAGAATTAGGAAGATTTTGGAGGAAGAATGGTGTAGGTTTGGTCAGATTTCGGACTTGAAATGTATCTTTGAAGAACCTTTGAAATGTACATATAGAAGGGGCAAAAGCTTAAAGACTATCCTGGAGGGTAAATATGGTATGAAAAAAGTGAAGGAAGGGAAACTAGGAACATTTAAATGTGGAAGGTGTTCCCAATGCCCATTTATTTGTACTAAGCAAACAATTTTTGTAGAGAGCAGGGATAGATTGATCCAGAGCAAATATTTTGCAAACTGTCACACCTCTGGGATAGTGTATTTAGGTTTGTGTGATCATTGTGATGCATTTTATATAGGGAAATCGGAAAGAAAGTTAAAGAATAGAATTTATGAGCATTATTATGAGATAAAAACAAAATGTACAAATAATGCTTTATACCGACATAAATTAATTTGTCAGGAAGCTAAATTTAGCTTCTTTGTGTTGGAAGTAGTGGAAAAGGATGTAAGAGGTGGACTATGGGAAACTTCGATTGAGTATAAAGAGCTGTTGTGGCAGCTTTCCTTGGAGGCGAATAAACCTCCAGGTCTAAATGATGCCATCTCTTTAGCACCTGTACTTAAGCTGAGATCAGCTAAGCTTTAAGTGTTTTCACTTTATGTATTTTTATTCCTCTATATTTTACCTTATTTTAAATGTGTATTAAAATCAGTTTACATTATAAAGTGTTGGTAGTATAGGATACCACATGCTGTAATGCTTTAGCTGGTTGTATTAAAGAATTTAGTTTGTTTTTATTAGATTAAGTTATTATAAAGTTTTTATTAATTTTTGATATTAATATTAATTTATTAATTCATTAAAGTAATAGGACAGTGTGGGGGGGAATTCACTATATTTTAATGTATGTGTTGAATGCATTATGAGTCTTACCCCTTTAAATGTTTAAGTAACTTGTTCCTTTTAATTAACTAATTGTTTAATTATTTTGATGAATATATAAGGAGTGTTTCTGTGTAGGTATGCATTTGTCTCCATCTGATGAAATTGTTTAAACGAAAACGCAGTGCTGGTGTAATCGCGTTAGTGGACTGTATAGTCAGATTTTATTGTTTCTGCGTTTTATTGGACTGAAGAGTCGTTTTATTAAAGGATTTCATGTGGATTACGGATTTGTGCCTCCTTCAATCTGTTCTGTATTTTTGGTGTTTTGGTGAACATTGGAACAGTGATTCTTTTTTTAAGTATTAACAATGCACAGAGGGAAGATTTATCCTAAGGTTTTGCTAGGCTCCCTTTTGAAATGTCAACATTAAAAATGTCAAGTGCCAACAAGATGAAAAAAAGAGACAGAAAACACAGTATAAGAGCAAATTTGAAAATCAGTCTTCTTTTTGCAGAGGTGGAAAGTCCCAGCAGATATATATATCTATATATATATATATATATATATATATATATATATATATATATATATATATGTATATATATATATATATATATATATATATATATATATATATATATATATATATATATATATATATATATGTATATATATATATATATATATATATATACCAACTCTGAGATCACCATTCCTCATAGGAAAGGAAATATTCTGAGAAATGAAAAACTCAGACTTAATATATTTAAGCCAATTCTTTCAGCCATTCTGTCTCTGGTTTCAGGACTTGCTCTTGTCTAGAGTGTCCCAGCATTTCAAAAGGTTACTGTTTTTCTAGTCTCTCAGTGTCTCTGTTTTCCAGAAGGTAAAGAAAAATGCTTAATCTTCTATATACTAGCCAAATGATTGCTTTAAAACACATGCAATGCATCAGTATTCTGATGATATGAAACAAAAGTTCATAAAATGTAACTATAGATTTTAATTTTAGTGCCTTAGTTCTGTACATAAATTTGTTATTATTTAATCTGATGAATCCATTTATGTTATGGTACCCAGCCAAGAGTAGACTAGGTTTGTTCTGTGGATCATTTTTCTTTGTTTGATGTTCAAAGACTGGCACATATTCTGACTTGTGCTTTAGTAAGATGTTCTTATCATCCTTTATGGTACCAAAATCAGTTGTTTGTTCTGCAGTCCTTCAGAGTGAGTCATATCAATTTACAGAATTACATCCCATTCAGGATGTGAGGAGGAATCTGGATCATGGCATTACTGTTGCTGATTTGAAGATGAGCTAAGAAGAAATATTCTGTAAATGTGCATGTTTTTTTTAATGTGGAATATGGGACTTGAATGCATGGAGGTTCTTTTTTAAGAGTACATTCTAGCTAGAACGATAGTAATAGATTGTATCTAAAAATGTTTTTTGGTGGTATGACATGACTGAAATAAACAGTGAGGTGACTAATGTCTTTTTGACACCAAGCTTTGTGGATATTGTAAAAGTTTTGTGCATTTTTGGAATATTCATAAATTCATATGATCTACAGAAATATTTCCATTTTGGCTGGATTCTGCCACAGTACTGATATGTTTGGTGGTAGCTCCGGCTATTAGTTTCATTTGTGTGTAAAAGGTAGGGTGGTATTTCTGCTAAGCAGTGGCCATAATGTGACAATTAATACCCACTCATTTTGCCTTATCCTGCATCACTGATATAAAACAGTGACTTCGTCATAAGCACATGCTCCTTCATGATTGGATGATTGGTGTAATGGATGCATGCAGTGTGTTCTAGCCCGCGAGTAATGTGATTTCTTTACTACAAACAACAGAGGATAAGGATAAGTAGCCCAAGAGATTAACTTTTTAGCTGTAATATAGACTGTAATTGCATGAGCAAGTAGGCTGAATAAGGAAACCATTAAGGTTAACCAGCTGTGATGCAGGTACGGGAAAGTAGGGTCAATGCTAAGTAATTCATATAGTTTCCATGATACTGTAAATCCATCTCTACCTTTGTAAATGTCAAAGGGTTGTGAAAAGATAATTAACTGCACTATAGGAATGTGGACCAGAAACTGTCACGTGCATATCTGCAAATCTCAGTCTGCAGTGGTCCAGTGAGAAAGAATCAGTAAGAAGAAATCTATGTAAAACCTGTATAAAATTCAAGGCTTTTCTCTTATCATATTAAAGTGGTGAGCTAAATATTATTTGAGAGAGCAGTATAAGAAATCAGTATTAAAGGGGTTGAAAGACATAGCCACTATCAAGATGGGTGACAAAAATAGGAGAAGATAAATGAAAAATGCAAGACAGCATACAAATGCCCATACCCATCCCCTAGGGGGGAATAATAAATGATGTTGCGGCTTTCATATAGGAATAATTTATTGTTTTTCTGTGATTAATTTGTGATACTATGAAATTCTGCTTATTTACTTCAGCTACATTATCTCTGTTGTTATGTACAGATTTTTTTTGGCTCAGCTAGCACACAACAAACAATTTAGAAATAAAGAAAAGAACAAATGTTTTCAGCTATCTTAGCTTCCTAGTCAAAACACTTTTAAGCTACAATGAACTCTATAGTAAAAACTGACACATTCTAGGTACACTACACAAAACACATCTTTGTATATCATGTCAGTCCATATAATGCCCATAATTGCTGTCTCCTGCATAAAATATGCCGACTTCAACAGAAGATGTTGATGAATATGATCAATGGCATTCCTTAACTAATGTAATCTACTGTATTTGGGTACAGTCTCAGGGCAAGTTTAAAAAATAATTTAGATAAACTAATTAAAGAATATCAGTTTAATGAAAAAAAAACAAACTTTTCTTAAGTTGAACACAGAAAAATACATAGCGATGCTAACATTTATCCAAAGAATTAAGCTTTGACATTAAATACTTGAGTATGTATGTATATCTGTGTGTGTTTGTGTGTATGTATATGTGCGTGTGTGTTTGTGTGTATGTATATCTATATGTATGTATGTATATATATATATATATATATATATATATATATATATATATATATATATACATACATACATATATACACACATATATATGGATCTAATTCTTCTTATTAAATTTACACACTATTGAACAGTAGTTCGCCAAAACCACTTATACGAAAATACACTCTCCCGAAACTGCATTATTGGGAATATCAGTTAAGTGAAACAGTTACCATGTTAGATGTACAATTAGACTGTGTTTGTGTACCTTGACATCCACCATAGAAGTTCTGTTGCATGTCAGCTATGCAGGTAGGTTAGAAATATTCATTTTGTGGAATTTAAACTGAGATCACACTACAGTAACTGTCAGGAAATCTACCCCTGTTGTCACTGTAGTGCAGTCTCAGAGTTGGTATATATAATTTGCAGGGGGTGTGGGGGGGGCTTACCCCCCTGCAAAAATACTATTACATGTGTGTTTGTGAGTGTAATTGTAGATCTCGCACAGTAACTGTTTTATGCAATTGAGATTCACAATAGGGCAGTTTCAGGGTAGTGTATTTTTGTACATGTGATGTCGGTGAAGTCTGGAGTGCCTTCTGTGTGGAGTCTGCATGTCCTCCCCGCGGTTGAGTGGCCACCGAAAGACATGCTTGAATGGGCGTGCCTTTGCTGAAGGTTGAATGTGGGGCTGGCAACTCGGCGCCATAAAAATCGACTACCAATTATTAGTGGACCGGAGTTCTGCTGTGGCGACCCCTAACCGGGAAAAGCTGAAAAGACAAACAACAAACAAGATGTCGGTGAAGTACCATTTAGTAAAGTGCAAATTCAATATGAAGAAGTAGAACCATGTATATATATATATACATATATATATATATATATCTATATATATATATATATATATATATATATATATACATATATTTTTGTGTGCTTGTGCAAATATATAAATCACATGTACACACACACACACACACACACACACATATATATATATATATATATGTGTATGCTTGTGTAAATAGATACATAAATCCATGTATACATATAAATGTATTTATCGCGCAACAGCAATTTATTTTTTCAACCTTATTTGCAGATGGTTAGCCATGTAATAAAACTCTTCTCAGTCTTTGGTATAATGAACAGAAGTAGTAAATAGCTCAATACACAATTTTATCTCAATGTCTGGCATTTAAAACAGATGGCATAAACAAACAAATAAATAAATAATTAAATTAGGAAAGAAGGATAATTAAATCTTAAAACATTTAGGGTAAAAGCCTGATCAACATTGTGGTACTTAAAAATGTTTATCTCTCTGAGTTTATGTTTTTAACCAAAGTGGTTATCCTGTTCTTCTGCTGTTAGTATTATTCCATGATTTCTAAATTATTGATGTGTTTTTATTTAGGAAAAAAAATTGAATTTTCTTGCTAAGAAATATTGTATATGCTTGTCTACCTTACTCATGATTAAAGAATATTGTATTTTTAATGATATTTTCAACCACAGTTCATATGGTACATAACTACAATCAAACATCAGAAGGCACACAGTCATACACTATCTCCATATGTGCTAGCCTTTAGTGCTGTGTGGCACCATTTGTCCCGGTCCCCTGCAATAAACACTTCACACCAAATGACATTCAGCGACCTTTATTAAATTTCCATAATATAGCTTTGTTCACCAAATTCATTAATTACAACTATTCATAATATAATTGAGTCTAAACACAGCATAACATCCTTGTAATGTTAGTCAGGGCAGCGTACCTACTCACCCTGGCCAGTAAGCAGCGTTCATACCTTTGCTCGCTTACTTTACTTACGAAGCAGCATCCTCATCTTACTTCATACACCATTCACTGAATTACCTTCCACCAAATAAGCAGCATCCTTACCTCAGTTTGCTTATCTGTTCAGCAAGCTTCCTCCAGCTGCTCATTTTCCTTTCCCAGATCCTTGAAATGAACATACAGACACCAGAGAGGGAACAGAAGAGGGCAAGCCTATCCCTCTTCTCCACCAACCAGCCTGACCAGGTTGTTTTCCCGCCATTCTACCCAAAATTGTTCAACCCACTACTTCCCATAAAGGGCAGGGTCAAGCCAAACATCATTCAGTGAACCCATCATCTGTGAAGCACCTTAGACTCCCATCATAAACCCACCTGGCCATACCATCACTGAAACATGCCCTAATAAAACTAAATAAAGTAGGATTACCCATGACCTCACTGTACCACCGGAACATCCACACCAAGAGAATACATACCCTTTTAAACCGCTTCCTTCAAAGCTGAAATCATGGCTCAACCTGAATGGATTAACAACCTATAACCACAAAAAAAACACAGACTATAACCTCTTGAACTCAAATCAACACCCAGTCAAAACCACTAGTATCAAGTCTCACACCCAGGACTCTGTCAACGGTAGCATATCACCTTAGCCCATCAACTACCCATTTCTGGATGTGTAACAACTCAATTACCATAGGGAATAGTCTAACTCGAAAACCACCCCATTGACTTAGTTCTTGAAAACTCGCCTATGCTCAGCAATGATGTACGTTACGTGCCCAGTCATAAACACCCCCAATGCATTCATTACCAAATGACAATCCAAACTAGAACCTAGGCCACCCTACTCAGAACATCCTAGCAACCATCCTAGCCAGAACACTCCAACTACTAACTATCCTTAACCCCTGTTTGTCCCTGGCCTTTCCCCTCAAAGGCTCTCTTCCCTTATGTTAACTATACCAGTAGTAAGTAATTAAGACCTGCCCTACAGCTGCCATATCCTGCAACCAGGCTTCCTTTAAACCTTCTACCTCCCCTGTAACAATACACCCAGTTTGTATAATTACCCAAACATAGCCATTTACCTACCATGATTCCTAAAACCCCACCTAGAACATTCACCCAAACCACATCCTTGTGCTACTCTGTAAAACCCGAACTTGTTATGTGTGACATTAACACTCCCTACTCAAGAGACAAATTTGTCACTCCACCGTCCAAAATTTTGTAACTTAACATCACCCTGTCCCCCATGAAAATACAAATTCCCCACTAAATCCTCCTTGACCAACTGGACTATCCTGCCCTGTGTACAAACCTGAATCTAGTACGCAACCACCTGTCCACATGTCTCCTACCCCCAGGTGACTGAAATGCACTTGACCAAGCTAAAACCCCCACCATCTACTTGAAGTATAAAGCTACCCCAAATTCCAGCAACCGGCAACTGGTCCTGCTAACCCAACCTGATAACCAGCAACCATACCTTAGTCATGTCAACGCTGAGAATAGATTTATTCCCTCAGACTTCCCTCACTAAAAGTTGATGCCTACCAAATTGACAAACACCAAAATCCCATATCCCTTGGATTTCTCCTTTAAGCCTTCCTCTCAATATGCCGTCTGTCCTCCAATAATGAATTCAACCCTAAACATCCACTCAGAGACCTCAAACCACCCTTTGCCTACTTAGCATTAATCCGCCTGTGCCATCTTTGCTTGCCACTTCAGCCAAACAGCATGCATCACCTTCAGGTCACCAACTGATGTGACTCTCCACACCTTTTCACGACCGCACTACCCATCATTCCAGCTATGGACACAATGGTTAATATACACTCATCCCTCATTGATCTGTAAAAGGAAAAAAACTATTAATGCACTGACTTAACCAAAGTATTTAATCTTAAATGTTATCCAGGTAACCCGCCATCATATTCCTTCATCACTGACCGAAGTATGAGTAAGTCTAAATCCTGTCAGGGTCCCAAAGTCTTAACTGTCATATATGATGTTATCAACTGCTAAGGAGATAAATTATTTCCCAGAGCCTGCCCCATCTCTGATGCAGCATGTTGTTGTCCACTCCAGATGCCAACTTGATGAGTGGATGGGTAACATCACCCCAGAACCAGTAGCCTAGTAACATCCCATGATCCTAAGATTGCTGTGACTCCACCCCACCCACTTGAACCCCAGCAACAGTGATGTGCCTTAATGTCCACTAAATAAAATTAATTGCCTGTAACTTCTTTATGCCCCTGTGGGAACCCCAAACATCGATCACCACAGAATCCATTCCCATTGAGATCCCCTTACCTTTAGCAACTAGGATATCCACCATAACAACCTGCTTCCACCATCTGCAAGCTCCTTCTGTAGCACTGCTCCATTCCAGATGCCTGTCTCAGCACCACTATCTGCAAAGAGACAGACAAATGTAAATCTTCTGACATGCATTAGTAAGGGTCCCCTTTACCCCTTTGTTCCCCATTATAGTGGCAGCATTCCTCATCTTGGTAATGGAATAAGAATCAGTCAGGGATGAAGTACATTACATAGGAAGTTATAATACTATTATGTACCCATTGTCAGATAACTCTGCATACAATATCCATCTCATGATTATGCAAAGAGCAAAATAAGGCTTATGACAATATACATTATGCCATGTGTGTATTATTTACAGATGTACCTTGGAAGTTAAACAAAAGGGTGAATACAAAAGAAATGGTCTCACCTGTATTTTCCTCGCTGACACTACAGCACCCACTTCATATGGGACATAAAAATGCATGTGGTGCATGTAAAACTACCCTGCATGTGTTACAAATTATGACACTACAGACATGCTCTTGGGCCTTGATACACAATGACACACATCATAGAAGTAAAACAAATTAATAAATCTTAACTTTCGAGTCACTCTTATTGTAAAAATGGCTGTGAAATGATGTGGGGACAAATAGGGACAGATTTTAAATATTGCCCTTAGAAACTTAGAAAGTTGACAAAATAATAGGTTTTTGCATTACCCTGAATTTTCTGAAGGATGTAGAGTCTCAAACTCAAATGTTTGTCATTATTTATTGACTTCAATCCTCAACTATTTACCAGAAAAGTACAGGTTTTAGGAGGAACACACCAAAACAGGAGGCAAAAATCTGGACATTCTGCATACAGTTGAAAGGTATGGTGGATATACAGTGACAGCTCGCAAATGACATTTTAAGCAGCCCCATGTCCGCACCACCCAGCCTGTGCATGTGCAGACTACACTAGCTCAAGCAAGCCTCACACTCTGAGCCTAAAGCCTGCGAAAAGAAATTTGTGGTTCTTTCAACTGGCAAAGTGTTCAGTGTCCACCACAGCCAGGCACAAAGTTGGAAAATGAAATGCACTCTCCAACCACAATTTGCATCGGCCTGAAAACAACCACAAGCAGCCACCACCGTTACGCTTTTCCCCCATTCCCCAATCCAAACCCCAGCAAAAATACCCCACTACATCAACATTTCCCAATACAATCCTCCTCCATACCGAGGCGCTTCCGCCCGTCACCAAAACACACACAAACATGACCTCCAAGTAAAACCACAAATCAGCCAGCCATGCTCCCCGCCAATCACTGCACAAACACCACATCATATGATTACAAAATATCACGGCTCTAATATTTATATTATTAGAATTCAGCAAGTCAATCTTCTGAAAAAATAATCAATAGATATGTTCCTTTGAAAGATCAAATGGACTAAATCATTTTTGCTTGTTACTTTGGGTTACTCAGCATTATTAAGAGCTAATTTAAAACATGTTACTGATTATTAACCAAATTGCCATATTGTAAGCCATATCTATGCAACATTCTTGAAGTGTTTCTTGAGGAATGGTTTGATAAAAGTCAGTTAAAAAAGGAAACTGCCATTCAATGAGCACAATTCCCCCAAAATGGTCAAGTCAGCTTCAAACGTCTTTTCTTGTTCAACATAGTTGCTTCACAGCAGACATGCAATTGTCAAACATCTGCTTCACTGCAAAAGGTTTACCGTCTTTTATAAAAACATAAGTAAACTTGTAAGCCTTGCTTTTCTGCATGGATAATATATCATAACCTTTTCATTTTGCTTTCCTATTTCCTGGTTTGTCAGATCTGATGAGAAATACACATATCAAATATATCAGCCTACATTTTCATAATAAAGAAAACATTCATAAAGCAGTAAATCTAACTAAAATATAGATTAAATAATATTAACACTACAGGACATTTCATAAGAAAAGATGTAGGTTAATATAAGTTGTCCATGTTTTATACTATTCTGCTTCACTTAGAAAATCCGAATTTGAAAAAAAGAATCCAATTTCCAACAAGGCACAAGCATGGGACAAAGCTGAACAACATCTGTTTCTTTTTTTCTTTTTTTTTTTTAATTTTCTCACCCTGTTGAGTTTACCATCCTGCGAGAACAGGAAGAGCCACATTACTTGTAGTTCTATTCACTGCCTGCACCCCCGGAATTACTTTAACAGCTTCTACAAAATTCAGTGTATGCCTCTTTGCTATGTGACTTCATATGACATCTAGAAACATTCTTAAATGCTCTCAGTTTGCTCAAATGCCTCTGCAGCATTGTACTAGACCAACATACTTTTCCACACATCCACTCTACGCATACATCGGCACTCACACTAAACAGCCAACCATTGTGCTGCCCAACCAAAGCCCACAAAAGCTGCCAACCAGGTACACTCCAGAAGCCCACGAAATCACAGCACCCAAGATCTACCACCAACCACCCAACAACCCAACCCCAGGACTGCAACACCTGCCAAAAACATGCTCCTCCACCATCAGTGACGAAACCTCAAAGGTCAAAGCAATGAGAACTCACATGCCGGATGCAGAGGCCCCTGAGCCTCACAGCAGCACCAGCCTACCCACTCATTCCGGTACCCATTCAACCCTGATTCACAGCACCCCACTAAACTCATTGATGGGCCAGCAAGACAACAGGGCACCCAGCAAATTACACAAAATGCAGAGAAAAAACAAAAAAAAAAAATCAGTCCCGGCACCCTGTACTTAAGAAGCATCAACCCTAGCAAGCATAAATAAAGCCATACCCTACCTTTACTACTCACTTCATCATACCCACTGCCAAACCAAGGCCTACCTGACCAAAGAACCCACCGGTCGTCACGGACATGAACCTGCAATATAGCAAGTTCATGCCAAAATGTGATTGCTTAACCCAGCTACACTACACTAAACCTCTTAAGCCCCTCCCCATCCTTATCACATTTCCTCTCAACCATCCCTGGCTCTACTTAACCCTGTCACCTCCCTAACCCACTTAACTCCCCCTAATATCAACCTAACCTCCCATGAAGATGTCCAGGGACAACTTGGCTTGTTACCAGACTTCATCTGTACTCAGCTATGGACATATACTAATGGTTTGTCAAGAGAGCAGCCTAAAACCTGAGTCTGTCCTGTACCACTGGGAACAAAAACTATTTTATTTTCTAATTGTCAGTATCCTGTAATCACAAGATATTATAAATGTTCCTGCTATGTTTAATATTACCCATACCCAATGTGTCTTTTAAAATTATTACACTTGCCACATTCAGCCATTACATACATCTAGTGAACAGCAAGCCTCTTCCTGTTGGAAAGATTTCATATTTGAAGTACATAAGAGTTTTTCATGGCAAAGACCCTTTACATTAACATTTAAATAAGAAATCATTAGTTGTGCACTTGCTGTTTGTCTAACTTTGTATGCTAACCTGGCAGTATTTATTTATCAAGAGAGCTGTTTAACTTCCATGTTTTTTGAATTTTTAGAACCTTATGCAATACTTAGAATATAGTTTTCTGTTTTCACCTATCTTTTCTAGCCAGATTTATTTTGCCTCATTTTGAAAAGATTACAGATCACAGTGTTATTCATTTTGTGTGCATTTCTTTGATAATAATATGCTGAAATGTGTGATCCTTTTTACCCACTCTTTCATGTCACTGAAGTGAATGGTGCTATTTCAGAGCAAAATTAAAATAAAAATATAAAAAGACTTTTTTCAATAAAGAATGTTTTTATTCTGTCCCTCTAAAATGTAAAAAAATAATGAAGAAGAGGGAAAACTTTGCAAAAGAAATGCAGACAAGCTGATTTCAGAAAAGCATTGGAGGTTGGTTTTGCTGATTTCTGCTACTTCTCATCATATCAATCAGCAAAATGCAGCTATTAACATGCTTGTATAGGGTTTCTGTGAACAGTTCCATGGAGCAGCAGTGTTCTCTGGGTGTATGGGGGCTTGACATTTTGCCAGATTACCAATTAATTGTAGAAAGTTAGCCTTTTGGCTGCATTTGAGAATGGAGGGAAGCTTGTCTTAATTAGCTTTTCTCACTTCTGTGCATTTACTGTAAAAGCCATAATCCTGCAACTACCTCTCTCTTCATCAATGCAGCAGTAGCAACAGTAATGTTTGCCATGTTTTTTTCTTAATATTAAGGGTAGCCTCAGTGACTGGTTTAGGCTTGACATGTCATGATGTTATCTTTGATACAATGCCTTTATATATATATTTCATCAAGTATGCTACATGTTGTAGTACTAACACTGCTTTAAAATTCTATACCACAGTTGTGATACCATTTGCTAAACAAAACAGTTTCACATTTTAAGCAAACTTACCATGAGCAGCAGTAAACCTCTCTGCCCTTGAGGCTCATAATTCCTTGAAAATGCACTTGAAAATAAATTCCACCTGCTAACTCTAACTAGGGCATTTCACTCTTTCTCTCACCCCCCCCCCCCACACACACACACACACCTCGACCTCTTAGTGCAAGAAATCTGGACAACACCTGAAATAAATAGAGACAGATTATAGCTATTGCTCTCATGAACATAGAAAATTGCTAGACTAATAGGATTTGTGTTAGTGCATTTTTCTAAAGGATGTTGTTGTGTCTTTCGGCTTTTCCCGGTTAGAGGTCGCCACAGCGGAACTCCGGTCCGATAATGATTGGCAGTTGATTTTTACGTGCTGAGTTGCCAGACCTAATGCACAACCTTCAACAAAGCAGAGATGTCGGGAGGCATACGCACTGTACTGATTTCAGTACAACTTATTAAGAAGGGGGTAGCGTTAGCGTTTTAAATGTTCTTGTTTTTCGCGCTTTACAGCATGATGACGTCAGCAGGGCAGCCTGGAGCTCGCACGCACATGTATTTCCGGCCAGTGCTTTTCCAGCGGGAAGCATTATTCAAAGCAGGAGGATTCATTCAAGCGTTATGTTGAATGCAGGAGGATTTTCGAGGGAAGCAGGAGGATTCAAGCATTATGTTGAAGCGGGAGGATGTACGATGAGGGAAGCGTTATTCAAAGCGGGAGGATTCGATTCAAGCATTGTGTTGGTCTCAAGGGTCTTGCGAACCGAGGGTTGGTGAGTAATAGAGAGTGAGTGTGTGTGCGTGGTTGGTCTCAAGGGTCTTGTGAACCGAGGGTTGGTGATTAATAGAGAGTGTGTGTGTGTGTGTGTGTGTGTGTGTGTGTGTGTGTGTGTGTGTGTGTGTGTGTGTGTGCGCGCGCGCAGGGGTGTTATTACTGTAGACGCTTGGTCCATATTCAGGAACCTGATGGGTATGACTGCCAGTTGTGGGAGTGAATCTCACTGAAAACCACCTTCAGCTCGGATTGATGTTGCTCTTGTCCTCAGTGCAGTATGAACATGGAGGTTAGTATGTATAAGTATCTACCCTTATGCTAGGTGCAGGGGATGTACCTCCTTTCAAAAACATTCTATCTTTGCATATCACTGGAAGTGATCAGTGTGAGTGATGGTGTTTGCGCTATTGGTACTCACTGTAATTACATTTGGGGAGTCAACATGAGGCCTCTTCTTCACACCTTTAGCAAACTTGATTGTCTTGGCCTTGTATCAAGGAAATAGGGCCTCCTTTGATACCGCTGTACTTCATTGCTCAGACTTTTGATACTTTGCTCTTTCTGCTCTTTATCGGTTCCTTCCATCATTGTGGATCTACTGGTTGGCATTCACTCTAATTGTATAACCATCAAAGGGACTCTAAAACTAACAAATAATTGGCACATCCTTATTCTGTCAGGTGATCTACAAGAGGATCCTCCTTAATGGGTCCTATATACCATCTCACAGTTCTTTTGGGCTTAGATTACCCATCCATCCACTTTGGGTTGTAAGAGTTTCCCGCAAGTTGGACAAGTGTATACTGTTTATTACTTGCAAACAGTATGTGTGTGAAAATGCCCCAGGTGGGATGTACTGGTGATTACTCATGGTGGTGTGGTAGGGAATACCTCAGGCTTGAACCCTGTACCTTGTATGCAGGTGTTAAAGACCTGAATTCCCTACCCACCACCATTTGTAAAAAAAAATGCAGATTTTTGCCTCATATTTGATCTTATCAATATCTGTATCGTATCTGTGGTTTTTAAATATTGCAATGATTGAAATTTGATGGTGCAGTGGTAGCAACGTAGCATTGATGCCTCACAGCTGTAGGTTTTTGGGTTTGGTTCTTGGCTGGGGTGCCTTCTTTGTGTGGGGGGGTTTGTATCTTTTCCCTGTGTTTGTGTGGGTTTGCTTTTGTTGGCTGGGGTGCCTTCTTTGTGGGGGGGGGGTCTGTATCTTCTCCCTGTGTTTGTGTGGGTTTGCTTTTGTGTCCTCCCATGTTACAAAGACATGTCTGCATTATTTTTTCCTGGGCCTCTGCTGAGAATTGTGTTTTTTTTTGTTCCAAGTCAGACTGTCCTGATTAACAAATTGACAGGCATTTAAATTTCAGACTTCAGGTTTCTGAATGTTTACTTCCTTACATATTTGATGGTGCAGTGGCAGTATTGTTGCCTCACAGCTGTTGGTTTTCTGGTTTGATTCTTGGCTGGGGTGCCTTCTGTGTGGAGTCTGCATCTTATCCCTGTGTTTGTGACATAGTAAAACAACTTTTTATTCTAGCAATAAATATATACTAACACACCCTTTTTTATAGCATTTTTTTTAAGTTTATGACTATTTGAAATTTGTCCTTATTTTTGGGACTGTAATACCCTGTTGTTGGCTTTGTCCAGTTTTTTTGTGCTAAGGTTAACAGCTATGGCAAGAACTGAATTCACTGAATATGTTTGAGGGCTGTATTCCCTCAATACTGGGTTTGTCCAGGTGTTTTGTGCTAAGAGGTTGACAGCTATGGTGAGAACTGAATTCATTAAATGATAGCCATTTAAGTTTCAGTCTTCCTCTCTTTCACAAAGCAGGTGATTTGGCATAGTGGTATGTTGTTCTGACTATTTTGCACAGTGACCTTGGCAGTAAAATGTATGATGATAACACAGCATTTTATTCTAGCAGCTTTCCAAGATTATACAAGCAATGTTTAATGTGTTCCTGTTTTTTGCCCTTTTGACCCACCCCAATAAATTTGGCTTTTTCCAGACTTCTTGTGCTGCGAAGTTGAGATGTAGTTGAGTATTGCGTAGATTTTACAAGGAACTGAGAGCTGCAGGGGAAGAGAAGTTTAGTGCTGATTATGCTAAGTCGGCTCACGTTGCTAGTAGCACAAAATGTTGTGTACTTGCTTTTAATGCAGAAGGTTGTTGGTTCTACTCCCATAAGGGGTGAATGCTGCTGTACTGAAAGTTAAGACACTAACTATGAGCCTGTTATCAGTTTGCCATCCATTTCCTATTGCAATATTACTAGCTTATTATTAATGTAATTTAGGCAATTTATTCCTCAGGGGCATCAGACACTATTTTTCGGTGAAGTCATGAAATATAAAGATGATTGCTAGCAGCAACCTCTTCATTAGTTAGATTTATTTAACGTGGAATTATTTAGATGACTTTTTTTACTACTTCAGAGATTGTGCATATTATTTACTGATAATGGTGGACTGTAGAAATTTGACTAGACTTTTATGATGGAAATGTTCTGAATTGGGCAGTTTTGTTTCATTGTTTACTGGAAAAATGTTCAAAGCAATAGGAAGGTGTATCAAAGAGCACATGTATGTTTCATATGCAAGGGGCCTATGATTTAAAAGCAGCCCAGAATTAATTTTTATCTGCCACGGGTAAAATGTATTTTTCTTTGAATGTGGGTTTTAATATTTCAATGAATGCGAGTTTCAAGGGCAGAGAAGTTTTAATGCCAAGTTTGTTTAGCAGATGTCTTAGTGTTTGTGCTGTAAAATGAAAAATAAAACTTTCAAATGAAGTTCAAATCATCATAGAAGTAAATCAGTATGCACATTAGTGTTTATGGTAAATGGAGTGAAATAGCAAAGTAATGGATCATTGGAATGACTGCAGGGGGAGGCTCCATTCGACCATGGTTTTGTGAGGGGGAAGGGTGGCAAACTTAGAAAGCCCCAACTGAACTATACTTCCCAACTGTCCAGATTTTCAAAGAATGAATAGATTTTTTTGCTTCTTATTTTTGGTTTGTTCCTCTATTTGTGGTTTTCTGGCAAATGATTTAGGAATTGTCACTAAATAATGACACACTAGTTTCAGACTTTATAACCTTCAGAAAAATGCATGCTAAAATAAGACCTGTTCTATCAACTGTCCCAGTTTATACAAGAGCAATTTTTAGTACTGTTTATATGTTCCCTCAATATATTTGGCCTTGTCCAGATTTATTGCATTAACAGGTTGAGAGGTACATGCAAATTGCTTTATAGAATTAGGCATAGCCAAACCTCAACTGTCCCTGATTTTGGCTCAAAATGTTGCTCTTCCCCTAATGATCCCTCCACAAAATAGCAATTTTGGAAGAAAACATAGAGGGTTTACTTTACTTTTATAAATAACTGTAATGATCAGAGTTATACATTACTTTTATTTCAGAAATGCATGTAGATTCTCTAATTTTGTCAGCTGCTCTAAGTTAACTGTGCTCATATTAAAATAGTGTCCCTCCTTTGACAGGTTCCCAGCTGTATTGTGTGGCAATTTTATATTTTTGCATCACATTTTTGGTCCGTTTTTCATAAAATTGCAGTTTTCTGGCAAATTAGTGGCAAATTGTTAAAGACTGAAGTTAGAAAATAATGCAGACATTTCAGTTTCAGATTTCATACCTTTCAGAAAATTCGTACTGATGCAAGACCTACTACTATTCCATTATTTTTCTAAGTTTATAAGAGCAATATTTAAAAAAAAATGTCCTTATTTTTGAACCTTTGCCTCAGTTTTATTTATGAGTTTGTTGCTGTGAGAGGTTGTGTGTGTGTGTGTGTGTGTGTGTGTGTGTGTGTGTGTGTGTGTGTGTGTGTGTGTGTGTGTGTGTGTGTGTGTGTGTGTGTGTGTGTGTGTGGGGGGGGGGGCTAGGTAGCATACCTCTTAACTGTCCAAATTTTGCAGAATGTCCAGATTTTTGCCCCATATTTTGTGTCTGTTCCTCATAAATTTTGTGATTTTCTAGAAAATCATTGAAGGCTAAAGTTGCTAAATGACAGACATTTGAGCTTCAGACTTCATGTCCTTTAGAAAAATTCATACTAGCACAAATCCTGTTATTCTAGCAACTTTCTAAGTTCACGAGAACACTATTTAATATCTGTCCCTGTTTATTTTAGGCTTTGTCCATATTTCTTGCACTAAGAGGTAGGTAGGGGTGTGTGTGTGAATGAAACATCCTAGTTAGTGGCAGCAGGTGGTTAGTAATTTACTCAAGCTCAAAACCTGTACCTTAGTTACAGAAAACAAAAGCATAAAGTCTCTACCCCAACTACCATGCTGCATTTTTCAAAGAACTGACATTTCAGGTTAATTTTCAATTCAAGGAACCGAGTTTGAGTGAATTTGTATTATATTACTGAAGAGGCATTACAGCGAATGCCTCTTCATCGACACTAAAAGAGCAAACCGTGAATTACGAGAATGGCCGTAGCTTGGCTGGGGAGGGGGGTAGCAGTTTGAGAGCTGTCAGTACAAATTTGAAAATCCTAGCTACACCCCTGCAACAAAGGTATGCCCATTCACGCATGTCTCCATGCAGAAGACGCTCTAGCTGAGAGTCGAACCGGTCAGTGTCTTACTGTGAGGCGACAACGCTACCGCAGCACCACCACCGCTGATTTGATGTCTAAAACTCAAATGTCTGTTGTTATTTAGCAACTTCAGTCTTATTGGGAGGAATATGGGGCAAAAGTCTGGACAGTCTGCAAAAACCTGGACAGCTGAGTGGTATGCTGGCTCCCTCTAATACACACACACACACACACACACACACACACACACACACACACACACACACACACACACACACACACACACACACACACACACACACACACACACACACACACACACACACACACACACAAACACACACTCCTACCTTTACCTACCTATTTCTTACATATGTGCATACACACTGCTGCCTACCTGCTTCTTACTTCTTACATCCACACACCTCTTCCTATTTCTTACACACAAACACACACACACACACACACACACACACACACACACACACACACACACACACACACCCCTCTTAAACACTCAAACACACACAGGCACACACCTACCTCTCGTCCACAGTCCAAACAGTGGTATAACTAGCATTTGTGCCACCCGAGGCTGTCTTTGAGTTTGCCGCCCACCCCCCCTCAGAAAAACAAGGTCAAATGAGCCCCACACTCAGCCCCTCGCAACCATCCCAGTGTCCCATTACATGGTTATTTCTCCCCATTTACCATAAACATTGTAATGTGCATACTGCTTTATGCTTTACTTCTACAATGATTATTTGGATTTCATTTAAAACTTATTTTAAATTTTATAGCACAAACACTGATAGACATCTGCTAAACAAAGCAATACACTCTCACAATGAAAACAGACTTAGCATTAAAACTTCTCTGACCTTGAAACTCACATTCATTGAAAAAGCATTGACACCCACATTCAAAGAAAATGCATCTGGTCAGTGGCTGATAAAGTTTATCCTTGGGCTGTTTTCAAATTATAGACCACTTGCGCACATATTTAGGACATTGCAAGCATTCATGTTTTCTTTAATTCACCTTCCTGGTTGTATTAAATTATAGTCCTATACAGCACACTTGTTAGAGCATGCTTTAAATTTATTGTTTCAAACATTTTGCCAGTAAGATATGAAACAAAATGTGTAAACCAATAATGACAAAATTGCCCAATTCTGAATATTTCCATCATAAAAGTGTACTCAAACTTCTCAATGAACAGCGAAAGCCAAACACAGCAACTAAAATTGCGGATGACCTAAATTCCTACTCCGGTACCAGGAAATCTGCACCACCAAGATATAAAGTTTAAGTTGCTGTTAATACAACTTCAAAAGATGCCAAACAATGCCAAAATACCAAGCAACAGTGTAATCCAAAACAAGTCTTTTAATCCACACGATAAAACACAAGCGCTTTCGCCCGTTGTTAACGGGCTTTTTCAAGTATACAAATTTCAGTTACAGTCAAAGCTTTTAAAGTGCTTTAGCCAAAAAACTATTGGTTAATTAATTTGAATCATTAATTGATTGTTTTCAACAAGAACCAATTGATTCTGTAATCAACTTTACTGATGAAACAATGCTAAAATTACTGCAGTTAAATAATGTTTCTAGTTACTCATAATATTAAAACTTTTAAAAATATTACATTACATTTTTGATGCTAAAAATAAAATTCCCTACCCAATACGTCCCTACCATAATACTTAAAGCCAAGACTTTAATGTGTAAGTTGTTAATAAACTTTAGGAACGTTGTACAAGGAGACACATGACTATAAAACATAAGATTGATGCGTTTTTAAAAGCAAATATTATAGGAATAAATTGTTTGTAACATTTAGAGTAGAAAGGTCAACTGATGAACGTGAAAATGATGAAAATTACATGTTCCAGTGAAACATCAAATATAGAAGGAAACATAACGCCATGCACTACAAAGTACTGCTTGCAAAAATACACCAGCTTAAATCAGCTTGGAACATTTATAAATATAATGTAAACTGACAAGGCTGCAGCTCTGTGTTTAACCCTAAAGGTTGACAAATTCTAGTGGTTTAGATTATAACTTGTTTCTCTTAGCTTTGAGAATACTCGCCAAACTCAACCCAAACTCAAACTTCTGTCACTTCATTCCACCAATATCAGTAAATATGCACAATCTCTACAGAAGTAAAAGTCATCTAAATAATTCCACATTATCAAAATCTATAACTAATGAAGAGGTTGCTGCTAGCAAACAACTTTATATTTCATTGTTTCATCTACAAATAAAGTGCCTGTTGCCCTTGACAAATAAATTGCCTATGTTACATTAAAAAAACGATAAGCTACTTATATTGCAATAGGGAATGGATGGCAAACTGATAACACGTTCATAGTTTTTAGGTATCACCTCCAAAAGAGGACATTCTCAGGACTGCACCCAAAACCAGGGACACATTTTAAACATTGCTTGTATAATCTTAGAAAGTTGCTAGAATAAAATGTTTTGTTTTACCATGTATTTCCTGAAAGATAAGAAGACTGAAACTTAAATGCCTACAATTACTTTGTGAATTCAGTTCTCA
This sequence comes from Protopterus annectens, assembly GCF_019279795.1. Taxonomy (NCBI): domain Eukaryota; kingdom Metazoa; phylum Chordata; order Ceratodontiformes; family Protopteridae; genus Protopterus; species Protopterus annectens. The sequence goes on from NC_056735.1 coordinate 547,375,481, forward strand.
CTGATTTGCCAGAAACCACAAATTTTAAGAGGAACAGATCAAAAGTATGAGCCAGACATTCCAGACATTCTTTGAAAATATGGATAGTTGAGAGCTATGGACTCAACTCATTGAATCACAAGTTGTGGTACAGGTAGAGAATTCAGGCTCTTGTTTCTTTTACCTAAGATACAGGGTTTGAACCTGTTAACACTAACCACCAGGTATACTTAACTGGTACATTACACACACACACACACACACACACACACACACACACACACACACACACACACACACACACACACACACACAAAACACAGCTGTTAAAAAAAAAATGGAGTGCCTTTTTTTGAGACATGTTCAGAAAATATGGTCACTGTTCAAAATGTGTGTGTGTGTGTGTGTGTGTGTGTGTGTGTGTGTGTGTGTGTGTGTGTGTGTGTGTGTGTGTTTGTTTGCACGTCTGTATATCTCTATGTTATTCTGAATGGATCTGGTGTCTGTGTGTGTGTGTGTGTGTGTGTGTGTGTGTGTGTGTGTGTGTGTGTGTGTGTGTGTGTGATGAAAATAATATGCTGCAGCATTACAGTAGTGTGCTTAAGTACCTATGTATTTTCCTGTTTGAAACCTCACCCTACATTTGTTTGCGGGAAAGCCAGAGTATGAACAGGCCACACTTCATGTGTTAATAACAAAGTTGGGATGCTGAGGGTGGAGAGAAGGCTTTACTATGATCCTCAATAGAGATTACTGTTTAGTGATATAGTTTGGCAGTGGGAGGGGAAGACCACAAAAAAAATGCAGTTTATTGCTAAGGGGGCTTGTTTGTTGACTAATCTTGGAATATTATACCCGCAACATCTTCCAGAGAAAATACATTGAAATACATAAATACAAATTTGCAGTGTAAGTTATTTTTTTAGATTGCTTTGCGATTGTAAAGCTCAGGGCTCACCATTTCAGTAGCACTAAAACACATACAAGCAGACCATAAAAGGGAGTTTCTTACTTCGCTCGCCTAATATATGTACAATTTCCAGACACTGTGTGCGTGTGTGTGTGTGTGTTTGTATGTGTGTGTATATGTGTGTGTGTGTGTGTGTGTGTGTGTGTGTGTGTGTGTGTGTGTGTGTGTGTGTGTGTGTGTGTGTGTATGTGTGTGTGTATGTGTGTGTGTATGTGTGTGTATATGTTTGTGTGTGTGTGTGTGTGTGTGTGTGTGTGTGTGTGTGTGTGTGTGTGTGTGTTTGTGTGTGTGTGTGTGTGCGAGTGTGTGCATATTGTCTCACTAATGACAGAAGGACAATATTTTACTTAAAGACTAAAATATTGTCCCATTGTCATTCCTAGAATGGTTTTATTGAAATTGGGTTTGCAAGACAGAATCACAGAAGGAAAGGGAGTCAGAGCCACAAAGCCAACTTCAATAAGAAGCATTTTAACTGTGAGGTAAATATAGTTATTTTTATGGCTACTCTACTGCTGGGCAAATCATGACTTGCCTAGTCTCAACTCCTGAATTTTGATTCCCCAAGAATGCTGGCATCGACATTAAGAGGCATTGTCTATAAATCTTGCAGGCACTTATTTATTTATTTTACATTTGTTGTCCGGGATAGTCCGACTGGATATATATCCATTTTCAGCAGAGGCACGGGGAGAAAAGCTCCATACAGATGAACACAAGACATTTGTACAAGTAAGACTGGTACAAATGTACATGTTACACATTATCAATTTAGAGACAATAAAGATAAAACCTTTTCAGTTTTTTATATATATATATATATATATATATATATATATATATATATATATATATATATATATATATATATATATATATATATATTTACTTCACTTCCAGGTTTCAGTACAAGCATTAAACAATTCCTTATTCTTTATTATTCAGTTAGTTTGTTCAGAGTTATTTGGTTATTGACTCTAAGGAGAAAGGCCAGGGAGACCTCTAAGGGTACACCAAGGTAGGGAGAGAGATTAGTCCGGGGTGGAGCAAGGACAAAGCCAGCGTTTTTTGAGGTATTGAATAATATTCTTTTTGAATAGGGCTGAAGAGGGTTCTGAGGTTAGGTCTGCAGGAAGATAATTCCATGTTTTACCAACAGAGTGGTAAACAGAGAGTCCTCGGCTGAGTTGATAGCCTTAAGTGTGAGAGCTAACATTTTGTTGGAGGATATGAGAGTTTTGCGGTTCTGGTAGGGGGTAATGAGACTTTTAAGATCAGTTGTATGTTCTGACTGGTAAAGGATCTTGTGGGTTATAAGTTGGTTGACCAGGAGTAGATTAGGTAATTCAAGCCATCCTATTAGTTTTAGGTTAAGGCAATGGTGAGTACTATGGGCAGAGGCAGTTGCAAATTTGGCAATGTGATTATAGCAGACCGTGTACTTATTTAGTTCAAGTTTTACTCATATTTGTGAATAGGGGAGAGGCATAGAGAAGTGTAGAGAGTAGATGTGTGCGAGCAAGAGTAGTTCTGGCTAGGGGAGTTAAGAAGGGTTTGATCCTGTATAGAGCAACCAGTTTTTTATTAACTGTTTTAATTGTATGGTTGATATGCAGGTCAAACCTCAAGTTATTATCAACTATTACTCCTAGGAGTTTAGTAGAGGGATCTGGTGAGATAATAGTACCATCCCTTGATTTAATAGAGAAGGTTAGAGTGGAGGACCTGCGAGATGGAGAGAACAGGAGCAGTTTTTTTTTTTTTTTGGGATTTAGTATAAAATGGCGATAGAGGAGCCAGTTTTCAACTGCATTAAAAGTACTTTGGGATAAAGTCAGTAGCTCTTCAGGGGGATGTGAAAGAACATATTAGGGTCAAGTTATCGGCATACTGAATGCAGGTAGCTTGTGGTACAACCTTGTGCAAGTCATTAATGAATAAGGAGAATAGGGGGGTCCTAAGATGGATCCTTGGGGAACTCCGAGTGTGATGGGTAGAAGGGTAGATAATTATTTTTCCAAAGGACTGCCTGCTGTCCACTGTTTAGATATGATTTAAACCACTGTGTGGTCTGGGTAGCTAGAGAATTTGATTCTAAGATTTGCAAGAGCAGTTGGTGGTTTACCATGTCGAAGGCCTTGGAAAGGTCTTGGAAGATGGCTTGAGGAAAGTTTTTCACTATTACGGTTTTGGTTTATGACATTTGTAAAGGAGAGTAGGGCAGTGGTGGTACTATGGTTTGGTCTAAAACTGTGCTGAGAGTTTGTCAGGAGATTGTTTGCTAGTAGGTGGGTCAGGAGTTGTCTACGGATACATTTTTCCATGATTTTGGCTAGAGGCGACAGGATAGCTGTGGGTCTGTAATTTGAGAGTTCAGTGGAACTGCCTCCTTTATGGAGCAGAATAACATGGGAAATCTTCCAGATAGTGGGAATGGTAGCTTTCGATATAGTTCTGTTTATCAGAATGGATATTGGATAGGCTACCATATCAGCTGCTTTCTGTAGGTACTCTGCAGGGAGGAGGTCTGTTGCTAGGGTGGTTGGTTTTAGTTTACTAATTAGTTTTTGAATAAATGAGATTGAGACAGGTTGAAGTTTAAAGATGGTTTGGGTACTGGGTGTGGTGGCAGTTGGATTAGGTCCACTGGTGGATAATTTATTAGCTAGTTATTTGATGGTTTCATTGAAAATGTTATTAAAGGAATTAGTGACTTCTGCAGGGGTGTTAGTTTTTAAATTTATGGGGATAGTGGTGGAGGGTTGTCCTGGGTAGAGAAGCTTGTTTAGACCTACCCAGAATTTTTGTGGTCTATTTTGGTGAATCTGTTGTAGTTGGCAATAGTGATTTTTTTTTATTGGACATAATTTTTTTAGTATCATTCCTTAATTGTCTATAAGTAAGATGGTCTGTTACGGTTTTAGTGACTCACTTAGGTAGCCCATGCTTTGTTCCTAAGTAAGACTTTTTGCCTAGTTTCTGCTGTAAGCCATGGGGTAGATTTAGTTTTCAATCTAATTGAGTGTACTGGAGCATGGGTGTTTAGGATGGATAAGAATTTGTTGTTAAAGTATTTTACAGCCTCCTCAAGTGGCAGATGCCTGAGTACAGACCAGTTGCAAAGTTTGAGTTCAGTTTTGAAATTAGTAAGGTTGAAGTTTTTCTTATTCCTGGTTATTTTATAGATAGGTTGTTTAGGGATTCCAGCCTTCTGCCTGATAATATAGGTGAGATGGTGATCACTTATGCTGTAAGGAAGGGTTCCAGCTTTATGTCGGGTTGACCGTTAATAAGGATCCAGTCTCTAATAGTTTCTTTATCCTTAGGTTTAGTTATCCTGGTAGGGGAGGTAATAACTTATGTGAAACCATAAAGGTTAATATGTTGAGTAGGGGGTTCTGAGGAGCAGGTGTACCAATCTATGTTAAAATCCCCTAGAACAATGGTTTCTTAGGGGTAACTGTCTGACACCCAGTTTAGTATGTCCTCAAGAATGTGTATGTTTTTACCTGGGGGATGTAGACACAGACAATATATATGCGCTTATTTTTATTGATTTGCAGTTTAGTAGTAATAATTTCAGCCTTGTCCTTTTGTGTGCCTTTTCTGGGTATTTGCCCTCTTCCCCTTGTAGTCTGACCATGGAGTTGATTATATTAATTAAGTGTTGTGGGGCTGCAGCAGCCTCCTCACATCAAGGAGTGCAGGGGGCTTGACTGCCAGAAAAAACAGTGTTTTAGGGATATTTCAGGGGCTCTGGTCTACTCATAGTAAAAGCGTATCTATATAAATGAAAGCCAAGACGTTTAAACTGGGTAAAGGAGAAAATCTGTATATGTATGTGTTTGTCTGCATGTTTTGTATGCGGGTGTGTGTGTGTGTGTGTGTGTGTGTGTGTGTGTGTGTGTGTATGTATCATACCTCTCAACTGTCCCTGATTTTGACTCAAATTTTAGCTCTTAATCCCTCCTAAAACTAGTGACTTTTGGAGGAAATGTGGTGAATTACACTTAATGAATAATGGCAATAATTAAGAGTTATAGACTTGTTTTACTTCAGAAAATGTGTATTAATTCATATGCTCTGATTCTGTCAATGTTTCAAGTTAATAGCACTAATATTTTAAAAGTGTCCCTGATTGTCCCTGACTTTTTTTTGACTTGTCCCTGATTATGTTGAAATTTGTCCCCGATTGGTTGAGAGGTCTGGTGTGTATGTGTGCGCATGCACAAGCAAGTTTATGCCAGCGGTATTATCTTTTCTAATTTATCTGAGTTTTTCATTTTTTGAAATAATTTCTGTAATGTGTATATTCATTATTCATTCATTTTCTAATATCTACGTATACGTATACATGCATTATAACTAAAAAGAATGAAAGTACTTGACTGTTGTTAAATAAAACTAATAGTCATGATATAGTTGAACTGGCTTTTTCACAAGACACACCATGACCCTTGATTTTTGGATTCTAAGTTAGTATTTTTTTATAAGTAGGGGGTTTGCTTTTCTTCTCTTTTATAAATAGGTGGTCTAGAACAGGAGAAAGAACTGATCATTGGGGAACACGCGTTTATATCACCCTATCAAAAGATGAAAATAGCGAATGCTATTTCATCGAACCTAAAATATCTAAACCACAAAACATCGAACATTCAGAACAGTGAATTTTTTCCCAAGGAAAAAAATGCGCTATTCCAAAACACATACACACAACATAAGCACACCAAAAAAAACATCAATCCACACACATACACATAAAATCCTACATCTAATCCTACACTAAACTGTACATGCACTACTATCTATCCACTTACCTTAACCCAAACCCTAACCCTAAGGTCCGTCACTATCGCACACTCACCTAACCTGCACCCTAACCCTAACTCACCTAACCCATGCCCTAATCCTAACAACCACACAGTCGCACACTTACCTGAACCTGACCCGTAACTTTCCACCACAGCGCTGAAAATAGTAAAGCCACAGAATCAGCCAACCAAATTCTTTCCCTAGGAAAGAATTTGGTGTTCTGCAGCTTTGCTATTTTTAGCATTCGCTGAATAAGGGTCGATATTAGAACATTCGAAGTTTTAAAACTACGATGTTCTGATATAGACCCGGGAACACCTTTTGTGAGAGCATCAGTTAAGTGGACTATCCAGTTTTTAATCTGTCATTTCTCTGATAGAGGAGACTTTAAACTAGTTAATGTTAGTGTTGAGAAGTTTAACAAGAGGGAGTATTTATTTCAAATGCTTTGATCAAGTCAATAAAAACTGAGTTGACGAGAAGGCCTTTATTCGTATTTTAGAGTATGTCTTCTCAGAAAGTATATGTAACTATTAATGTGCTTCTATTTAGTGAAGACTCATGTTGGTGTCTGGGAAACACATTGTGTTTTCTAATGTATGCAGTGACTTAAAAGTATTGTTTGTACCTTCTTTACATACTACTGTAGGTAAGACCTGCAAAACAAAAAAAATGTGTGTCACATTTTTGTACATTTGTTTGGATTTGAAAAAAAAATGTTTAGGAAAGTAATTAAACCTTGAATTTCTTAAGCCATTATTTGGTAGCCCACGATTACTTTTTAAAGTGCTTTGCTATACTTTCCATAGTGAACATAGACACAATCCCTTAGAAATGTGTGCAACCTTCTTACCATGTGCACCATACCAAATTGCTCCGTTTTTTATATAAAAACTATAGAGTGTGTGCTATCATCACATTTAATATCGTTGATAAGTACAGCCCCTTGTGAATTTTAGTAAAGCTATACTGTCTCTCCATGATGTCATGAAAGGCTGAACCCTGCAAGTTTCACAGCCTAAATTAAGCTACTACATTGATTGCAGCAACATTAATTTTAAGCCTATGTGCACACAGCAAAAGATGTTTTTTGCACATCTCTTTTCAGTGAAGCAGGATCTTAAAAATTATGCTTTGACAGAGGTTGCATCTTCTGCTTTTGTTTCTATATATTTATTTTGCAGAGGTAATCAAATTCTGAGGATCATTTTTATTTATGGCTATCAGAAAAATCAATAACAGTGCAATAATTCAATGAATTATATCACTTCAGCAATAGAGTAGGCAGTGATACTATGATCTGGTAAGCAGAGATCAAATGTGGCATTGAACTAAGTCACGACAATCTTGTCAAGGTATATCAGCATAGAATACATGTGCACGGTAAAGTAGTTTGTAATCCTTTAGTATCAAAGAAACTATTTGCAGTTTCACTGTTACTTTACTTATAGGGAGAATGGAGATACAGGTAAGGAAGTATAAAAGAGGTCAGCTTCAGGCTGAAAAAGAAATGTAGTAACCAGAAATGCTATTTTCAATTAACAGAACATACTAACCAGATTACACAAACATTTATTCTGGAATTAAGTTTATTGTTTTATATTAAAGATTGACAGATGTAAGTGAGAAACAATATATTTTAGGGTCATTGGTATAAAGCACCACACTGCAGTATAGAAAGGGTTACCCTAAGCAGTCTTATTATTTTATTATATTTAACGTAAAATAATTCATAGTCTATAAAAATATGCAAGTGCTTTGAGAAATGTGATGAATTTTTAGTTAGCAGAACATTTGAATCGGTTAGACAAATGGTGCAAGGTAATGAATATTGCAAGTTGGGTGTATCAGTGAATTGTCTGATGGAATCCAAGGCAGTGGTCAAGTAATCTCTTGTATTCATAGTAAGATATTAGCAGAATTACCTCACCAGGTATCAGGGGGCTTGAAAATGGTTCTAATATTGAATGTGCCCCGTTCACTAGGCTATGTAAGGAGACAGTCATGGTCAGTTGCCTATCAGGGGCAGGGATCCGCCAGATCACACACTTGATCAACACTTTGAACCACAGGTACCTACATGACTATGTCATAGTCCATGTGGGTATTAATGACCTGAGAAATCCCAGTCCAGACTATGTGAAGAGAGGCATGATAGAGTTTTCAGATTATGTGTCCCAGACAGGTATCAGCCTAGTACTGAGCAGCATTCTACTTTCTCCAAAGATGGTACCACGATTTACTACCATTTCCCTAAATCACACTCAGTCAAATCCAACTTGTGCAATGTCTGAAAACCGAAACCAGTGTAAATTCCGAACACTGATATTTCTGACTGACAGATTTCACCCCCTTTTCGACCCATGTTAACGCTTGGTCCTAGCTCCAGTGCAGTAGGGAATTTCGAGTTTCAGTGTTTTATTTAGGTATAGCTGAATTCGGCAATTCAACTTTTTTCATGGAAGTGCATTTATTATACAATGACTTGACTGAGTATGATTCATGAAAATGATAGTAAACCTAGAGTTGACATTTTTGCAGCTACAGAGACATGGTTTAAAGCCGTGGAAGGCACCATGGCAATGAAAGGCCATAATGTCTTCCACACATTTAGACAACCTACTGCACAAGAAGGAACAACAGTTGCAGGTGTGTCAGTCTACATTAAAAGAAAGTGTATCTCAAAATCGATCAAACAATATCACACACTTGAATTACTCCGTATCCAACTAATGTAAAGACCCATGCCATATCTTTGCTACATATAGGTCCCCATCTGTGATCCAGGATAACCATACCATGCACTTGTATGTACTGGAGTCAATCACCATTCAGTCCAACACTATATTCATGTATTTTCAACTATCCCACTATAAACTGGGATACATACACAGTCACTAACCCACAGGTTCACCTGGATTTTGTCAATGCAAACAGCTTGGAAAAGCTAGTCTGCACACCTACTAGGGGTCTGGTACTCACAAATGCGAGGGAATGCTGCACACCCCTTAGTGTAATGTCCTCTCTGGTAAGATCAGATCATATAGCAGTCACCCTTGAAATAAATATAAAGCCCTAACTCAGCAAACCTCAGAACATTTAAGAACTTCTCCAAGGCTAACTACTTTCTGTTAAGCATAGCTAAATTCCAACCCCCCATCCCCCCAGCCACCAAACTCAGACACCGTGGTCTATGCAATAAGTGTTTAAGGAAACTCTGTACTAACATGTAAATAACTGCATAAAAACAGCATGGCATCCCGATCTAAGGAGATCATAGTCCCAGTATTCTCAGTCCTAATTAGACCAATGATCAAGTACAGTGCACCCTTCAGCACGTACCCGACCAACCATTTGCAAAAGCTAGACTGACCACAGAGGTTTCTAATAAAAGAATACAGGGTGTAAATAACATCATCTGTGCAGACCGACTCAGACCCATCCCTTTACTTGGTCTCTTACAGACTATTGAGGGGCAATCTGTGCTTAACCTACAAGACATTCTCCAATTCATCCCTGATGGATCTGTTACACATTTGCAAAATGAATTCCATTGGAATTACTTCATATAAAGTTCTAAACCTCGTCTGTCACATAAACAAAACATGATGGGGTGACAGGTATGTGTCTCAAAAACTACTCTTTCTCTGGAACAGACTCACCATTCATGTGAAGCAGAGCTATTTGATAAACCTATTCAATTGCAATTTGGACCATTGGATGGGAAATCACAAATTCATTCCTGGTTTGTTGGCTATGTCCCTTATGGACAGGGGCAGCTTGTAGATCCCCCAAATACACAGGCATATACCAAAGCTATTTTAGTCTATGAGCTTTAACAAATGGGAAATTGGTCATGCATGGCAAGGCTTTAAATGGCTGTAGGGTCATTAGCCTAGTTAATTACTATGATTGTATGATACAATGTTTATTTTATACATGATAAAGCCATTAGCCTAGTTAATTACTATGATTGTATGATACAATGTTTATTTTATACATGATAAAGTTAAATAGCTAGCAAAGGTTTGATCTGGTTGAGTTCAGCATACTGATATTGCACTCCCTGATCTAGTCTTTCTATACCAAGCAATTTGTAAAGCTTCACTGGCAGAGATTCATTTGTTTTTGTGTTTTTCCATCTTACAAATGTGAAGTTAGGACATATATTTTGGAGACGTGCAGTGTCTTCCCCAGCAAAAATGCTTAAGTATAATTTTTATTGGGTTAAATACCCAACTAGTTATGATTAGCACCTTAGTTCCACTCTGACTTCTGACTTGATGAGATTATGAGATTGTTTCCTGTACATCACCTCTAACAGTATGTCGGCACTATGCCAAAGTGCTATTGTACTCCATAGTGACCAAATTGTAAGAATAGGGCATTATACTGAAGTCCACTTCAGTGAATGTCACTTTCTCCTGAAACTATTTTTGCCAATTTTCATCATTATATTAATGTACAACTCATGCAGTAAAGTCAGTGCTGATAGCCATTAGCAAGAGATATAATAAGGATATAGCCCCCCTGTAGGGCAGATATATATGTATATGTGTATATACATATATTATATATCTATATATATATATATATATATATATATATATATATATATATATATATATATATAGATATTCTGGGAAGAAATAGCCAGGGAATTGTTATGGCTAGGCTTGTATACACCCTAGGGCCAATAGCCTAGTACCAACCTATGAACCTATATATATATATATATATATATATATATATATATATATATATATATATATATATATGAGCCAAAATTCTGTTCTTTAAATTTGACTATTATTCTCTTACTTTAGGTTCCACCAGAATTCTGATTTGTTTAATGTATTTGCTCAAAGCAATGTCACAAAGGAAAAGAAACAAAATATGAGGTTATAGATTTATGCATGTTAGTAGTGCTTAATCATAGCTTTCTGCTAGACTATAATGAAGGTCTCAGATGTGTTAGAAATGTCTGCATTTATGTTAGAAATTGTTACATTTGATTGGCCCACCCAAGTCTGTGTAATTAATAATATCACATGGTTTCTTTACCTTTCTTTCTACTTTAATGAATGCTATACTATTTTTAACTTACATCAGTTTAAATATGCATGCCGTTCTAGTTAAATGAATGGATTATTATGTTCTGTATTCAAAGACCTTTGTTACTGCTATACAATACTTCATAATTATCTTTTATAATCTTTTACTTTATTCCTGAGAAAAAATGCTTTATTTTAATTAAATGACAAGTGTAAAGTAAATAAAAAGAAATTCAACTTGTTGGTCTGCAGCTTTTAGTCATATTAACAATGCCGAACTTCTCAGCCAGTTTACTTTATTATTATTCTTTTAGCAGTATTAACTTAGAAGCTGAAGCATCCTTGTTATTACAGTTGCTGCACTGCATACTGTATATATTTTTAGTCAGAGTTTACTCAGACATTGCCCATGGTTCCTTCATGTCTGTCTGCTTTGCTGTCATATGCTTATTCTTGTCAACCTCATTGTCATCTAATTTGATATGATCATTACATTCCGTCAGGTTTTGTCTGCAGTCTGGCTTCTATCGTGTCTACTGTACTGACTCTGTTACCAAAAATAAACACAAAGTTTAATCATGGAAACTAATGTATAATCGCATTTAATATAAAATATTATCTGTTTCTGATTCCTGCTTATAGCATTATCCATCAGAAGAAACATAGGGTCATGATTAGCTCGTTGAAGCCCCATACCACAAAGATGAATCCATTTCATCCTAAATATATGAGATGTAATTTGTCAGTATCACAACTAGTCATTATGCAAAGTAAAACAAAAGAATAAAAAGATAAAAAAAATATACTTTATATATGGGACATTTTATCACATGTTTTATGAAATAATATTTTTCAGAGGATTACAGAAAGAAAATTAGAAGTCGTGGTGGTTTAGCGGTAGCATTGTTGCCTCACAGCAAGAGGTTTTTCCATTCGATTCTCCGTTGAAACATCTTCTGTGTGGAGTCTGTATGTCCTCCCCGCGGTAGAGTGGCGTTCGAAAGATATGCGTTAATGGGCATGGCTTCGTTGAAGGTTGGTTGTTGAGGTGGCACCTCTGCACTGATAAAGTCTACTGCCAGTCATTAGCGGACCGGAGCTCCACTGTGGCGACCCCTGACAGGGAAAAACGGAAAGAAGAAGAACTGAAAGAAATTTAATTTAAAAAATGCTTAATACTTTTTCCAATTTTTATAAATGATGCGGCTATATCTTGAAACTGTCCCTATCCGGTTTGGATTTTGTGCATAAAATACCTTGGTATCATTGAAAAAATGCCTAGCACTTACTTGGCAACATATTGATTTTCTTTCATTTGTGCACATTATTGCAGTGGACTTGTGAGTTCTGCAGTTTTCTTTATCTGGTCTGTTAAACTCTTTAGTTCATCTAAAATCAGTGAGAGAGAAACTTTGACTGCCACCATAATCTCATGACACTGCTAGTAAGGGAAGATCTGATCAAAAAGGAAGTGGTTTCTGTTCTGAACTCAAGTAATTGGTAGATATAACAGCACTGACCACTGTTTGTGTTAAGTTCAGAAATGCTTCCGGCCTTCTGTTTCAATAACTAAGCTGGTGTTATGGATCCAGTCTTGTTATTCTGAATTATTATGCTAAACATTCATAATACAAAGGCCCCACAGAGAGTCAAATAAGGCAGGAAATAATTTTGTGTTTTCATTTTTTTATCTTTTCCAAATCATTCCCCATAATGTATCCTTTGAAGATATTTTGAGGCGATATGAATGTGTAACTCTGATATTACAGCATATATTATTAGATTACTAGATGTCATACTCAACAAAGCTGCAGATGTATTATGTTGGCCAAGATGTATTATTTGACTCTTCCTTCTTCAACACTTGCATGAATGAAGGATAACATTTTCTCAGTCAATATTTCTTTGGTTTGAGAAATTCACTTTCACAAATATGCAGATATCAGGGAATGAGCAATTAAAAGCTTAGGGGAACACCAGGCTCTTCTGCATGGAAATTCAGAAAAGCTTGCTGTCAAAAGCATGTTTTGTGCATGTATTTGTGTATGTGAGTGTGTGCATGTGCATGCGTTCATGCAGTTGACATGTTTATCCTTTTTGTATGTCATGACACCTTGCTTATCCCCAAACTAAATTAAAAAAACAAAAAAAAAAAAAAAACAAAACTAGCTTGAGTAAAGGAACCCAGCAGCCAAAATAATTCCAAAAAACTTTAATGACATTGAGCACTTTTGCATACTCCCAGCAAGGATTCTGCAGAGTTAAAATAAAAATGTTAGAAATCCATTCAGATAACCCTCCCAGTTAGTAATATCACAGCAGCTAAAACTCTGAAGAAGCCTTGCTGTGAATAGGCAAAAGCACTAAGTTTCATTAGTTATTTGCAATTATTTCGTCTGCCTGGTTCTTTTACTCAAGCCAGTTTTTTTTTTTTTTTTTTTGGTTTAGTGTTTGGCTGGAGCATTTCTCTTTTGTCACCAAAATAATCATGACTATGAATTCCATTTTGAATGTTGGATATGAACTTAGAAACTCACTTTTTGTTATAGTTGCTGCAATGTATACACTATAGATTTTTAGACAGAGAAACTGATATACTGTTTTTTTGTTTGTCACGTTGATACAGTCATACACATGGATACATGAGGACATAGCTAGCTGATCTTTATCCAATAAAAAGTGTCATCCACAGACTGAGCTCCCATGCTATATCCTAAGTTCAAAATTGTTATCAGTATCTGGGTGCTTAAATCTAAATAAGATCTGTTTCAATGGCCTCAGTTTTCACAAGAAAAGTGCATGTTTCTTCAGGGATGCTCTTCTTTAAGGGTATGTTTTGCTGCATAACATAACAAGTAACTGGATTCTTTGCTATGTTTAGAAAACTCCAGTGGCCAGAATGAGAGAGTTTCCAGTTCTCTGTATTATGTATAATATTTCCATATTTCACATGACAGACAGACAGACATTCTTCAGACCATGCATTCCTCACTACTTGCAATTCTAAAATGAAGAGAGTATATACTGACAAATAGTTTACCTGGGGAAAGTTTATCATGCATATATATATATATATATATATATATATATATATATATATATATATATATATAGATATGTGTGTGTGTGTAATCCGACTAGTAATGCTTTCTGCTCTAAACTTTTTTCGGTAAAAAGTGTTATTATTTAATCTGTATTTAGACTAGAATACTTCTTGAGACATTAGCCTTACTGCATCATTTTTAAGACACTGAAATTTAGCTCTAAATTTGAAACAGTAGACAAGTCGACAAGCACCATAATGTAGAAGTGTACAGTCATTATGCCTAGCCCAGGGTGAATGAATTGGATCATGCCCGATGCTCACACAAATACTTAACAGTCAGTTGATGTTTTGTCGCTCCCCTTAAGTCAGTTGTCAGCCTGTAAGGCTTTTGGTCTTCAGTGGAAGCTGCACAGGCAGTAACTCTTTTCTCTACCTTCCCTCCAAAACAGGGAAACTGGCCATTGGCTCAGTCATCCCATCCTCAGCCACTGGCCAGCCAACATCATGAGCCTTTCCCCAAACTTGGTTTGAAAGCAGATAGACCAAATCCAGAATCTTTAAAATTTGTGCAGGAAGACCATTTGACCATGGAAAATACAGTTCTTTATAGCCCTGATATTATGTACTGTCACCTCACTAGAGCTAATCCTGTCAGGTGACTGTTTGCTGTCTTCATTGAAGGAGTTTGGGTAGTTCAGAAACTATTGATAAGCTACTGAAGATATTTTTCCAGCCATTGAATATCATCTTAAATGCATTTTACATCACCATAACACTGTTGTGTGTCTCACTTGATTGCATTTGTTTCCAAGCAGATGCTATCATTTCCGCTTTTTAATATACCGATATTGTCTACGTTTTCTGTTAGTTTAACTTATTAGCAAAATACTCTTTCCCCTAATGCAGTCTTATGCATTCCTGTGCATGGAAGAAAGGAAAAAAACACTCTAAACATATCTTTTAGTACTTCATGACACTTTACTTTGAATACTCGGGTACTGGCTTCCGTGATTTGTGTACTGACATATTATATTTGCTCTTCACTTTTACAGTTGCATTAAACTACTGTTTCATTATATGCTTCCAGCTGGAACTCAGTGATTGATTTTTACTATCATGCTTAAATATCTAGAATAGTGCTGAGGTGAGCATTCTTGCTTGTCCAGTATAAAGTACATTTGTGGTCTGCAACTTAAATTTGGTTGACTTCTTCATTTGTTTTGTTATTCTTGTGGTAGTCACCTATACTGGGATCTGGGACATGGAAAATAGTTAACCTTCTAGTGAGAGGTATTCAGCTTTTCATGACTGTGTTATGATGGACTCAAGTTTTACTATCAACATGGAAAAATGATTCAGCAGTCTTCTGTATGACATATCGGTGCTTTGTATCTGATATGTTTTCTGCTTCATTAATCTTGTATCATGACTTGGAACTTTTTCACTTATGACATTTTTCAAGACATTGACTCTTTTTCAATATTGTTACTAAAAGAATCTGAAAAAGCTGATGTTTTGGCATTAGATTTTTTTGGCTGGCCTGTGAAGGTTTTCACTAGCTATATGCAAACACTTTAGATATGTCGTATGTATGCGTGCTATGAATCCCAGATTAACTTCCTGAATTTCTGAGGAATAAATTCTAACTGGCATTTCTATCCGGATGTTGTTCCAAGCGATGTAGTATTTTTACAGTTTCTGCAAATATTTTTATTTCATATTACTTGATTTTAAATCTTTCCTTAGGATTATGAGTAAAACTTTGAATAAATGGATCAGTACTTTTTTCTTTTTGTGCAGTATAATTGCTCATGTTTTATATTTCTTATTGTTGGTTTAGTTAGAATCTGCTTTTTAAAATTTATATGAATACCTTCTTCGTTATAATTTTGTTAATTATTGATTTATTTTTATTGATCATCAGGCTGTGACATGCTCAGTATTAAGAATTAAATAAAGGCGTTTGACTGAATGACACTTCAATCAAAGATCATAGCCACCAGACTAACTTCTCACAAGCTTATAATACAGTTTCACTTTTAAAACAGTTCATGCAGCAGTGGGTTTTTTTGACTGGTACATTTATAATTAAAAATGAAACACTGTACTCAAAATTTATTAGCACAGGAAAATTGTATCTTGGCAAAAAAGGAGTAAATACAGACATTGGCAGAAAATTGAACTTACTGCTACTAAGCTGGGAAATTTATTTCAACTTCTGTGCACTGTTTGTAAGCATTGTGTGCCATGGAATAGGTCTGGTGTTAAGTAGAACTGCCCAGAAAAGCTGCACATAATTTATTAAGAGTAGTAACATAATGAGCAGGACGTTTGTACCTAGTCTGAACCTAGTTGTTTAGACATTGTGATCCATTAATGGCAAACATTTGTAAATCCTCCCCCACCCCAGAATTTGCAAAGAGCAGACCATGT
Source organism: Protopterus annectens (assembly GCF_019279795.1). NCBI lineage: Eukaryota > Metazoa > Chordata > Ceratodontiformes > Protopteridae > Protopterus > Protopterus annectens. The sequence goes on from NC_056735.1 coordinate 547,391,775, forward strand.
ATGCACAATCTGGTCACAGAGGTACAACTTATAAACAAATGGTGCACTGTTTGTTACTAATCTCCCTTACTCCCTGCTGTGTTGCTCTGCATGCAGAAATGAGCAACATATCAGCTGAGCAGCTGAAATAGAGGAAAAAAGCCTCTGCATTATAGGAAAACCAATTTCAGCAGTTTATTTTTCTTATGGTGCAGGAAGTCTCGCTATCACATCCACACCTTTCCATAGCCCCAAACATTAATGCTTGAAATTTCCTGCCAATGTGAGTTTTCATAGCACAATATCCCCTTGTTGCCACATTATAGTAAGGACCACAGCTCTGTTGTCATGCCTAATCATGCTTAAATCTTTATAAGTCAACAGCATGATTGCAAAGCACAATGTAACAGAGACAATAACACACTTTAATAAGGGGCTACTTGGGTAAGTATAGTAAAGCTACCAAATTGCTGCTACCTGCTTTATTATGTAATATTATCATGTTACAGATTACTTTGCATGAAAGTACCGCGGCATAAAGTTTGTTTCAATATGCTTATGTTTTTTTTTTTTATCATTTGGGACCATCATCCATGTCTATGAAACTCTGTAATTAAAGGTTGCATATTAAACGTAGTGCACAGGTTCATGTATTCATCAGTGTATTTTGTATATGAATTCAGGATCCCCGCTTCATATAGTAAGCTTTGGTGAATGCCTTTTCAAACTGAACTTTCAAATCATCTTTGTTTCATTCTGTTGATATATGCCAGCATCCTTATGTAACAAACTTGTTCAAAATTCCAGATAAAGACTTGTCTGCTTACCATTGTTGAATATGTAGATCAGGAAGTGCACAAACCTTCAAGAGTAAAGCTAGCTCCTGTACATAATTTGGAAATAATAATTTTTTGTTCTGTGCCCCATCTAAATGGAATATCATCAATATGTGGGAGGGTGGTACATAAGGCATGCAGTCTTTCAGTGCACAAAGCCTGCACTGATGCCATCTATCCATGTCTATACTCACAATACTAAAGAGTGAGCAAGTGTAGTAACATAAGCAGTACTCTGAGCTCATGCAAGGCATAAGCCACAATATACTACATAGTGTTTTTGTGGAGTATCTCCTTACTCACTAAAAACAGATGAACATTTCTTCATCCACTGCAGCAGATTCACCCTTGTGTCCAAAGTCAACTGAGAATGAGAAGCCTCTGAGTTTTCCAGCTGCTGCATCATTTCCAATAGCATTGGTCATAGGAGAGTTGTCTGGACTTGAACCATGGATCATGTCCATTCTGTCTCTAATGTCACTACACTTATACCATGTGCCACAGAGAGAGTCAATCTCCCCCAGTTTGGCTCAGTGTTTCTCTCTGTATCAAGAGTGTGTGTGTGTGTGTGTGTGTGTGTGTGTGTGTGTGTGTGTGTGTGTGTGTGTGTGTGTGTGTGTGTGTAGAGATTGTAATGTCTGTCATTGTGAATGTATTACTTTTAGGTGGTATAATAGGCCATACACCCGATTGCAGCTGCCATGATAAAACCATCTGCCTCATGACTCTACAGTGTCTCTTTACATAAAAGGCTATTCACATGCATAATAAATCACATTACTGTCAATATCTTTGTCACCTTACTACACCATGATCACATGCATAATAAACTTAGCAATCTTTAAAAACAGTGGTCCCTTCTTCTCTCCATCCCCTAATGGGCAACTGTACAGTTCCTTGAGTCCAATCTGCAAAAGGACTCCAATTACAGAATTCACCTCTGAAACGCTAAAGAAGCATGTTAATGTTTTCTCGAATAAATCATTGCTAATGTGAGCCATTTGTTTGCAGCAGTGAATCCTTTGTATTGGCAGATTTCTCCTGTCTTCATGTTTGTGCAACTATTTATTTATTTATTTATTTATTTATGTGTGCTGATCAGGAAGGCCCATATCGGCATAGAGTCCCCTTTTCAGTAGAGGCCCGGGGAAAACAATCTCCAAATGATACATATGTTTCTTCAGTCGGGCATCGTATGACATATGGGTGCCCAGTTTGCAGTCATCTGCAAATTTTGTCAGCCAACATCCCCTATGTTGCCTGCACTTCAGAAAAAAAAATGCGAACAAAGAGGGGGGCAGGGATGGATAAAGATTTATACATAATGCAGAAAAAATAGCATTTTATAAATGTATACATTGTATAGTGAAAAGTATAGAAGAAAACATCCTTTTAAAAGTTTATGCACAGTGTAGCGAATAAAGACATTTGTAAAAGTTTATACAAGGTATGGAAAAATCATTCAGTAGTATTTTGAAAAGTCTGCATAGTAATGGAGCCATTGCAGACACAGATTATTGTTTTGTGCGAAGGAAGATGATGAGCATAATTCAATAAATAAACATAAAGTTTAGTAGGTCAGCAGCATTGTGTATATAAAAACATAAATTTCAGTGGAGAGTACCATTGTGTACTTCTGTGAACAGTTTCATAATAAAGTCATGAAGCAGGCATAAAGTTGCAGACAAGCAGCATCATTATATGCTTTTTATTTTGTATTTTTTTGCTAGTCTGCAGCTGGTGTAGTAGATTAAACACTAATTAAAGAAGGAGAAGGACTAGAAGTGAGTGAAAGACTGAAGAAATATATCCTACACACTGGCAAGCTTTAAATCCCCACCAAACCTAGTTAGTGCCACTGAATAGACAAAAACATACACCGCCACTCTATACCAGCATCTAAACAGCTGCATAGAGGTAGCAACATCCCTTAGGAATAAATGCCAGGCAAACCCCTGAAAGAGACCATCATAGTGTTACCATAATATTACAAGCTTAATAACAAAAGGAAAAGAATTCTGACCAAAAGTAAGAATAATAATTACCAGAATATTAGAACCCTTGTCACTGAAAAAAAACAACTCAGGAGCTTAAACAAATCCACCAAATCCAAGTCTGAGGCTACAATAGCTATCAAACCAAGGACAGTCACACGGTATTTTTTAGTTGTGTTCATAATTTGAAAAGCACAGCACAGCAGTTAGCTGAGCTGATTCTGAACAATGTTACCTACACTGAAGTTGAAGATATAGCTAACCTACTGGCTAATAAATTTAACTCTAACTTTACCCCTGTCTCTCCCATCTCTCTCTACCCTCTAGATATACCTGATACTGGCTTTCCTTAAGCTATCACATAACAGCAAGCCCTACAACTCTTATCAGAAGCTAAAAATACTTCATTGGTTGGTCCTGGCAATTTCCTCAGATGCGTCTTTAATAGCAAGGAGCATGACCTATCAAAACCACTAACAACAATGTTCAATCTCAGCCTCCATACAGGTTTTGTACCAAGCAAATGGAGAACAGCTACATACATTCCCCTGCATAAGGGAGAGGACCTTCCTCACACCCAGTTTATTACAGACTCATAAATCTGACTAGCCTTGTATTGAAATCCATGAAAAGACTTATCAAGGAGTTAATTAATCATTACTTAGGAATCTCCAAACAAGGGACCCGTCTCAATTTGGATTAATCAAGGACAAGTCATACTTCCTTATCTGATAGATTTTTTGAAAAGGCCACCAAAGCAATAGATGAAGGCAAAATGGTACACACTGCATACCTCAGTCTGTCAAAAGCTTTTGACACAATTCCCTACTCAGACATTGCACAAAAAGTAAATAAACTGGGCATGAACCCCTATTTAACCCACTGGATTGCTAATAAGTTCACAGATAGGATGCAGAAAATCTAAATGAGGGAAGTTATACATGCATGGAGACCACTCATTCATGGAGTCCTCCAGGGTTCCGAGCTGAAATTGCTCTAGTTTGGCATCTGCTTTTCTGAAGTAAAAGACAACAGCAAATGGCTCTTGCTGGCTAAGTCTGTAGATGACTGCATTCTAGGAGCAGGTATTGAATCCCCAAATGCTTAGTCATCCTGCATGAAGGTTTGTCACAAAAAAAATAATTGGTGCCAAAATCAAGGACTTAAACTAAGTGTCAAAAATGCATTATTGTTTCCTTTGGAAAATGATCTATCTGAATGAAATACCACATTAACAGTACACCCCTAAAAGATGACTCAACTGTTTGGGAATTCGGAACTTATGTGGACAGTAACAGAACTTTTGACCAACATGTGTCAATTGCTGTAAGAAAGTCCTTCTGTATTGCACAGCTGATAAACAAATGAATTGTGTCTAGATCTAGTGATGTCATTGTCCTCAATGGATCGTGTCTAGATCTAGTGATGTCATTGTCCTCAATGGATCGCGTCTAGCTCTAGTGATGTCATTGTCCTCAATGGATCGTGTCTAGATCTAGTGATGTCATTGTCCTCAATGGATCATGTCTAGCTCTAGTGATGTCATTGTCCTCCTCTCCTTGGCCCTCATTAGGTCAGTCATTGAATATAATGTCCCTTTTGGCATGTATCTGTCCTGTCACATGTAACAACTGGAACACCTACAGAGATAACTTACCTAAAGGATACAAGGCCTAAACAATATATCCTACATGGACAGAATCAAAGCCCTGTCACTATACTTAGTATCCTACAGACTGCTAAAAAGTGACTGATGGATTTACTGCAAATCAACAAGTCAAATGGGTTCAGAGATACTTGGTCTAGGGATCTAAACCTCTTCTACAACAACAAGGGAGGGACAGTTGTATCTCATAGAGAATACCAGTGTTCCAAAACAGATTCCTCAGTGTTATGCAATGTATAAACAAAGGTATGGTAAGTCCAAGGAAGTCATTGTTCCACTGTATATGGCATTCATCAGACATATCATTGAATATAATGCCCCATTTGGTATGTACCTAACCATGCATATCCAACAATTGCAACATTCACTGAAGTTCCTCACTAGCAGAATATAGGACATAAGTAAAAATGATAGACCTCATTGTCTATTCCTGTATTCTGTCTACTACAGGCTTTTGAGGAGAGATCTATACCTGACATTCATGGCATTTAGACCCCATTTTAATGGACCTCCTGCATAGCCACAAAACAAACAGCACCAGAATCACCCATTCTAAAGACTTAAACCTTACCTGTGATATAAATAGAGAGACAGACATGCATGCCAGAGACTACCCCATCTATGGAACACGCTCCCCATCCATGTGAAGCCTATTCAAGTGTAACTTGGACAGTTGGATGGGTAACAGTGAATTCATCCCTAGTTTTGCACCTGTGTCTGTAATGGACACAGGCAACCTGTAAATGTTTCATCTCCCAGACCCCTGCTTACACTTATCAAGGGTATCAGAACTTGTCAGAGATTTAGAATGCATGGATTAAAAAGGCCCTTGTGGTCATTAGCCTAATAAACCCATACAAAGTTCATCCCTGTGCATAATCAAGCACAAATTGGATCTTTGGATGTGAAAGTGAAAATTTGCCTCAGAACTGTCCCCTGTACTGCTAATGAACAAATGCTGCTCATAATTGCTTTATTGCATGCATGGGTCCCCTCAAATTATCTATGGTATGATCCCAGTTATTTTCATTAGGGGTAATATATAATTATTGACCATGGAATAGGTAAGGCCAGTCTATAACCTCATGGGATAGGTTAATTCTAGCACAAAAAGGGTAATTGCTAGGCTTAAAATGGCTCACAAGGGTAGCTAGGCTAGTACTTCATTCCAAACCTATGAGAAATATTCTACTGGTGAATGTAAAAATGATGAACTGGGAAAGTTTGTGTGTTAGTTGTCAGCCATGGTAAGTGTGTGAGAGTTTACAGATGAAAGTTTGTGAGAAAGACATGAGAGGGAAATAGTAGAATGGTAGGAAGAAGTGTGCAGTTATGGTTTAGCCTAGGGGTACTTATCCAGTTTTAGTGCAGGAGCAGACCCAGAGATTCTACAGGTGAGACTTAGCTTGCATTTAAAATGTTTGAGATGTTGGTCTGTTTTTAGAGAGAAGAGTATGTTGTTCCATGCTTTGGTGATGTAGTTTTAGAATAGACTGCCACCAGCTATATTGGATTCATCCCATGGAGGAGCACATTTGGGTTGAGTGAAGGGTTCTATTTGGTTTGTATGGCTGGATTAGAGATGATTGAAGTGGACAGTTTGTAGACTTGTAGATGAGTTTATGAGTAGCTACAAGTCAGGAGTATGATAGTAAGAGGGGTAGTTTAAGCCAGTTTAGTTCTTTAAATGCTAGACAGTGGTGGAACTTTTGTGGGTGATTTACTGTAAACTTTGCTAGTATGTAATAGAATTTTTTGGGCTTTGAGAGCTGAGAAACTTGTGAGCTCCTGAAAATTAGGGCTGAGTAAGGAAATGTTGCGAGTAGTAGGACAGAGTCTAAGTGTTTTCTGGTTTGCTCAGTGAGCAAATGTTCAGCCCTATGTAAGGACCCCAGTTTCTGGTGAATTTTCTCTAATGCTTCTTGGGTGTGGTAGACAGATTTTAAGCTACTGCCTGTGTAGATGCCAAGCAGCTTTGTATGTGAGACAATTTCAGGTTTGGTGTTATTGGTGAGAGAATATCAAAGGAGGGTTTTCTGGGTTGAGAGGGGTCTTGGAGTAAAACTAATATTTTACCTTTTTGGGGGATAAGAAAAAGTTGTTAGTTGTCAGTTAGCCATCCTTCAGTGGATCAAAATGATTCTTGAGTTATCTGATGCAGGTTGTTAAGGTTTTTTGGGTACTGCATATGAGAGTTGAGTCATCAGTGTAATGCATTTTTATGGCTGATTTGGAGGAATCTGGGAGGTTATTAATGAGGATGAAAAGAATGAGACCAAGAACAGATCTTTGGGGGAGGCCTGAGGAAACGGGAAGGAAAGGTTAGATGTCTTTCTGCCATTTCATAGCCTGTGATCTGTTAGCAAGATAACTGTTAAGCCATGCCTTACAAGTTTCTTCAGATCCTAGTGTTGAGAGGTTTTGTAGGGTGTTGGGGTATGATGCAGTGTCAAGACTTTGAAATGGTCTAGACTGAGGGCAGATACTAGCTTTCCCCCATTTTTATGTGTATTTACAGTATTACTGAAATGCAGGAGGGCTGTAGTAGTGCTACAATGGGGACAGAAGTCATGTTGGGAGAGGGAGATGAGGATATTTTTGGTGAAGTGTTGAGATAGCTGGTGCTGGATGCATTTTTCATGAATTTTAGACAAGGGAGGCAGGATAGCAATAGGATGTTAGTGACCAAGTTTGCTTTTATTTCCTCCTTGATGTAGTGGCAGGATATAACTTTTATTTCCCATAGTGCTGGGATATATTCTTCTGTGATAGAAGAGTTTACGATTATGGAAATGGGATAGGCTCTAGCACTGGCAGCCATTTTAGATATCCAGCAGGGAGATTTTTGGGTGCAAGGGTGATGGGCTTTAGTTTTAATAGACTTTTTTTAATGATTGTGGTGGGAACTGGTTTCAATGAGAAGGTCACAGTCACAGGTATTTCTAGGCATAGAGGGGATGAGGGAATGACGTGGTGTTGATTAGGGATGTGACTGGGTTTATGAAGTGCATATTAAAGAGCACGAATGTGTTGTGTGTGATGTTGGGCACTGTGGATCCAGGTTAGGTGGCATGGCCCAGTTTGAGGATTTCATTAATAGCTACCTAGAATGTTTTTAGGTTTTGAAGGCATTTGGGCTGAAAGTTAGTGTAGTAGGTTTTTTTTTTTTTTTTAGCAATTTTTATTTGATATTTAATGTGATTTTTGAGTTGCCAAAATATTTGTAGACTCTTGTATTTTATTTTCGATCTAGGAATTCCAAGCCTTTCTCTGGGTTTCATTAGATGTTCTATAGCTCTGCTCAGCCAAGGGGCAGTTATGGCTTTTACACTCTTTATTCTGAGGGGGCTAAACCATTGAGCTGGTATACATATCTTTGGGCATATTGGTTGCTTATCCCCTTACTTGGAGCTTTTAATTTTATTCAGTTGGTTGAGTCCCAACCAGTTTAAGTTATTATACTGAGTCCTCTGCTCTTGCACCAGACTTGGATAAGTACCCCTAGACTAAAGCATAATTCAGTATTTCTTCCTACCTTTCAACTATTTCCACTCATGTCTTTCTCACAACCCTTCATATATAAAGGAAGCTCCTAACCGAATATAAGAGAGTATCTGTAACATTTGGTGTATGTCTTTGGTTATTGCTGAATCTTGCCTATGCCATTACAAACTGCCCCAGCCTGCAATTATACTGCATTCTCCCTGCATGGTGACCTGATACAGTGGGAAATGGTAGCTTATATTCAGGGTAACACTGCATGGTGTGGTGTTACATTGTCTTGCCATGGTGTGTGCGGATCCTTTGAGGCAATATATATTTCTGAAGCTTGGACTGTCTCCTTTGATATCTTTATCTTTTTCAAGGCATGCATTACTATGTGGAATGTGTGGACGGTGACCTACTTTTAGGAGCTCACCTTTATGCATAAACAAGGTGATATCAAGTATTTGGGGGTAACATTGCTTCCTTGATGAAAGCCATTCAGTTGACTGACCTTAGCTCTTGAAATATGTCTCATTATTAAAATGACATAGAAACATATTCCTGAGTATCAGTAGGCAGAACAGATGAAATTATTTGTAATACTTACACTGTTTGAGTTGTGAGCCTAGTTGACATCTGTTCCAGCTGTCTGAAGTCCTTTAATTATATGTTCTTGTTGCAAGTTTCATCTTTTATCATGACAATTGCCACCTGCGAGTGCAACTTTGTATAAATGTGCATATAGGCTATTGAGCTTTTGTATAAAGCTTCAAGCTGTATTATTTGACATTTCATTATTTTGATTAACATCACTTCTCTTAGTCTTTTGTTTAAATTAAAGATAAATTGATAGTTCTTTGACAAGATAGTGTGGGCAGTCAAGGATTTAGTCATCCCTGTCTCATTCAATCCAGTTAAGTTATCTTGTTTTAATTTCAACCTTTGCTGAACATACTGTCCAGATGTGCTTTTCTCTCTTAGCAAAATTCTTTTTTGAGAAAATTGCGTAACATCTTAGTCATTGCTTTCCCATTTTAACAGTAAGATTTGGGCTTTGCGTCTCTTAGCTATGAAAAGCTTGATTAGTAGAAATGAATGCACTAAAACTCAAAACAGGTCACAAATCTACACAATTGTATCATTTTATTCAGTTATACTACCTGAACAGTTGACTGGTACCCACGCCACAGCTGTCCATTGGTAGCATACAGCATAATTTTGTATGGTTTGTCTCAGTTATAATTAGACAATTTAATAATTAAAATGGTATTGATTGATGCAGTCTATGATTATGAAGCACCTTAGTATCAGACTTGTTGCTTGTTGATTTTGATGCAAGATTTCTTATGCAAGCCTTCCACCCTTGCTAATGTTGAAGGGTTTATGTTTGAACATGTAAATGTTCTGAATATGTTTTTGGCTGTCTTAATTTCTTAAGCTATATGTCTGAAAATTAAATTTTGTTATATTTTCAATGTATTTTTTTGTTTTCTTACCAACATACTTCAAAGAATATCTCATGTCATTTCTTTAATCAGTTATATTATTCTTATGCGGTACCACAAGAACCATATGTTGGTTATCAGGCACCCCTGTCAAATCCAAAAAGTTTTTCAAGTTAAGAAGACAAAAAGCCAAGAAAGGCTCTTCCGCTCTGAAACTGAAGCAAACCATCTCATAACTCTGTAATATCCAGAAGTGTGTAGAATGCCCAGAGTTTTACTTCACATTTTAAATATGTTTCTTATAAAATTTGTACTTTTCTGGCAAATCAATGACCATTAAATCATAATAATAGTAGACATTTGAATTTCTGACTTTGTGTCCCTCAGAAAATGCATGCTATTGTAAAGCCTGTTATTCTTGCAACTTTCTGAGTTTATAAGAACAATATTAATAATTTGTCATCGTCCCCATTTTTGCTTGTGTTTGCTCAGAATTCTTCAGCAAAGAGTTTGAGGTATGACTTACTTGCAACCCTGAACCACACACAAAGTACTTCAGCCATGATGACCAATACACAGAGTATCGCCATTCACATTCGAAGAACTTCTGCCACTTTCACTGCTCTGCTGCACCATCAGCATCCACTGATTACTCCCCCTAAGACTTTTTGACCAAGGAAGACGACCCATTCACCTACCATATCTGTACCTCTGAAATACTAATAGTATAGTTTGGATCAAATGAGTTTATATTACTGATATCACCTTGCCCTGTAATATGTAATAGACAGAACAACTCTGTCTAATAAAATTTATGGTGTGATGCATGTTTTTCAGCCATGTTCTTTAGTTATTCTTGCTCATCCACCTGTCTCTTTCCTTTTCTGTCTCTTTCTTTCACATCCTGAAAAGAGGCATTGGAGTTTACGTAATGTTTCAGCAGAAGCTGGTCAGTGGACTCTTTTCTGTGTTGTGAAGTGATTGACTGCATTGGTAAATACTTTTAGAACAAAATAGATTGTGATGGTAAAAGCTCAGTTTTTGTAAAAATTAATTGATATGATTTCTGAATGTCTTTAGTCCATTGCAGTGGTTTTAGGATTTGTGCAAGACAGTATGATGGTGAATTACAATGGAAGACAAATTCTACTATTCTAGAGGATGTGATAATAGTTTATTCTTACTGCACCCCCCCAAAAATACAAATCTCAGATGAATGAGTAATCAGTTTTTTTTCCTCTCTTCCACTCTCCCTGGGGCCATCATCAGCTGAATCTGTAAGTAGTTTACTAAGGGTCCCTTCTATAGCTTGCAAGATAATTAAGCTTATGATTTTTGTAAGTAACTGATTATATATTTGTTAAATGTTCTTATTTGATTAAACTGTTTTTAGCTTCAGTTTGGTGTATTGCCCCCTCCTTTCATCTGTATTAAGGTTTATCTCTTAACTTCAATACTAAATAAGAACCAAATACACTGCTAATTGTAATTCACCACCAAGCATGTCCATAGCCTCACTGATCAGTGACTATCCCAGACACAGCCCATCAATATTAAACTTCTTTATCTACACACATCATGGGAAAATGAGTTGATTGTATACCTGACGATTCCACTTTTGTTGCAAAACAATTCCTTTGTAACTCAATATTACCAGCATATTGGTGAATTTTAAATAGCCTTTCATTAAGTAGACTCTGTGCTTCATACACCAACCCATTTTTTTTACTTAACTCTGTATGGCTTTCTGGTCATCAATGACCGATTTATTTACATGCCACTGAGGTTTACAGTACCACATAGGCATGGATGGTACCAAGAAATGATGTGCATGATGACCTAATAACACCGTGTGCTGTTTTGTCATCAAGCCACTGTTTATTGTAGGACACCAACATTCATTTTCAGGAAAGGGAGAGTGTTATTACACATACAGAGGTCTTCACAATGCCTAAATTAACCATTTTATAAATTCTCTTCCAGTTTCTTTACCCTTGTCCATCACAGATGTGTGAAACAAAGTCAGAAGTATAAACAAAAAAAACAATCCTGCACAATCATCACTAATGAAAACATGCAATCTCTCAGTATGTAATATACTGGAAAACTGCAACCACGATCTATGGAAGACCTAAAGAGTACTGCCAAGCCACCATGGGTGATTAAGAGCTGTGTTGTGATAATTTTGGTGTTAATGTTCTCTATAAAATGATTATTCAATTTTATATGGTACAATAAAACCATGTACACTCACATGCACACATACACACACACACACTATATATACATATATATATATATATATATATATATATATATATATATATATATATATATATATATATATAGATATATATATATATATATATATATATATATATATATATATATATATATATATATATATATATATATATATATATATATATATATATATATATATGTACATATGTGTGTGTGTGTGTGTGTGTGTGTGTGTGTGTGTGTGTGTGTGTGTGCGTGAGTCTGTATATTGACTGACATTCTATGAATGGGATGCCTTACTAGATGAAGCCCATACTCAGAAAAAGCTTGGGGAGTAAAGTTTCCCATATTTAGTCAAAGTTCTGAAGTAGTTCTAACAATAATAATTACATCAAACAATAAACTGAATTTAAATAGTGAGATGATATGGCTGTAGAGCATAAAGCGAGTAGCAAAAATCATCCTAGAAATAGAAGCAAAGCGCATTAAAGACCATATTATTTTAACCTATATGTGATCAGCAGCCACTTATACAATGCTTGTAGACAGGGTTAAATAACAAGGCACCTCATGGGAATATTGAGGTACTAGAGGACCATTTGCAAGTAGCAGTGGTGATTATCACTAGATGAAAAGCAAGTACACCCATTTAAATTAATTTTGGTTATAAACATTTGTGGAAGAAAAAGTATGCTTTTCTGTTCATAAAGGATTATTTTATAAACTGAACCTTGGTGTTACTGTGATGACTTATTATTCCTCATGATAAAGCTGGAAATAGTAAAGAGAAATCATTCCACTACATTCATTGTGCTTGGGCAAAATGTAGAATTCTACACCGTCATTAATCTTTGATTTTCCAAAGTACTGATTAGGGATGGAGAGTATTTCACTGCTTAACAATCTATTAGTATAGAAAGGTAACGTATTTTATAAGGCAGAAAGGATATTCTCCTGTTATTTCTGGCTAATACACCACCTTAGCTATCATCTATTCTCTTGATCAAAAATAAAATAGCCATATTTCCAAAAGAAGATATCCCATTTATGTACTTTAAAATGTTAATAATTAGACAGCAGCATCCTGATAAATGGGACATTGAAAACAAAACAAGACTGATCTATGCATAAAATGAAAAATAACTTGTAATTAAGAAAGTACAGGCACATTAATAATGATAGATTTTCTCCTACTTAGAAATGCTAGGAAAACTGTACACACATTGTTGTAGCCTAAGGAGGATTCAGCCTCTATATGGAAAACCTCTGAATGCGATGAAAATGTCATCCAAAATGCAGCTGAATGTCTGCCCCTCCCTGTCCTAAATCGTTATAAATGTGACCTTATGGTAATTATGTCTCCCAAGTCTTTGCAGCTTCTTAAGGAATAATTACTTTTTTATGGATAATCTCCATTTGTGCTTATATGTCTGCTGGAATCTACATCACCATCCTGTTATCCAGTATATGATATAACTGCATTCCGTAATAATGTACATAAAGAAAATGGGAAGCAATACTGTGTCGGACAGGTATTTCCAAGGCTTAGCTAGATATTAAAGATTCATGAAACTAGCTAACGGATTTTGTTATAAACATAATTTGAACCTCGTAACTAGAAAATGTCACATAGTATCATCAGGTACTATGATAAGGTAACTGTTTTTTTGCATAATAATAAGAAATCTGCAACACAACACAAGGAGTGAACTTATGGGAATAAGTAAAAATGATATCCCTTTTCCTCTTACACCAAAAAGCCATGAATAATTGGGTGAATGGTAAGGATATCAGAAGACCTATAGAGGTAAAGTTGCCTTATAGAAGAAGCTTGATCAAGATGGGCTCTTTCCTTATGTTCCCAGAGTATGGACATCACCACTGTCAACCTGTATTGTATGTTGGTATGGTGTTCTATGATACTTTTAATGCTATTTTATCTTCATCCCATGTTTTGCTTGCTGTATCTAACAGTCCCTGAGGGTGACTGTCCTATTAGGATTGAACCCCCCTGGGGCCTTCAGCAGTTCTTTAATGGCAAACAGGAGGTATGCTATAAACTAGACTCAATTTTTGTCATCTTCTTTGTGGATTTTAATGTTAAATTAAAATATTCCATTTATACATTTAGTGGTATTAAACTATGAAAGTTTTAGTTGCCTGCCCTCAAAGCAGTAATGTAGCTGATGCTGTATTCTGAGCATAACTGGAGTCCACTGGTCAATGAGTATTTTCTTAGGGTTCCCTACTTTGAGAAATTTTAAGACTAGTTCTCTAGTTTTAACCTTAGCATTAGGATTACTTAGTACTATAGCTTCAGAGTCCCTATTTGCATTGTCCAAAATAACTAAAATATGCTGAAACATATTGTTATAGTTTACCAATGACCCAACAATATTTATACCAACACATTTAAATGGGACCTCTATAGGATCATATACCCTAAATTAAGTACTAGGCTAGCTGCCTCTGTGGGCCATTTAAACCTAGACAGTTTCTCTTTTTGTGCTAGAAATAATCAATCCCATTTTGTTTTTGGTTTTAGATTGGCCGTACCTATGTGTGTGGCATTTTTTCCTGGTATTCAGTACATCTGAAATGGAAGTTTTCAATTTCTTTCATTAATCATAGCTAGTAAAACTTTTAGAAGATACTTGCTTTAGTCTTATCCATTCCCAAGTGTTCACTTAGTGCATTGCTATGTTCATGTTCAGTTGTCATCAACTAGATTTCTGAAGTCTTGGACACCAAAAGTTGCCATACTACAGCCATTCTATCCTTATTTACAATGTAAAACAAGTTATGTAACAAAAAAGGAAGATTAATAAATAAGAATACCGTATTCAGGTTCTTCTCCTACAACTCTTTTTTTTATGTGCTCAGTGCCATCTATCTACTGTTTTTTTTTTTTTTAATTTAAAGTGGCTTACCTGAAGGTCCACCATCTCCAGAGTTTCTTCATGGTCAGTGTGTCATAAAGTAGAATGTAATGACTCCTTTCCTACCAGCACATACAGTCTCAGAATCTAATTCATCCCCTTGAAAAGAAAATATGCATTAGTATTCTTTAGTGTCAGCTGTAATCTATGCCCAATTTAATTTCTATTTTCCTTTCCTTTATGAACCTGATGCATTGAGCCTTTCTTTTACATAAAGCTCATATATTTTGGCACAACAGGAGTACCAATTATAGATTATGTTGCTTTTCAGTATACCTTTTTCTTTTATTTTGCTTTTCCTCTATATGGGGAAGTAAGCACCACTTTCATTTTCTTCTTTAGGCTGATCCCTTTGAAAAGGGTACATCAGAGCACATTTTGTTTTCAATTAAATATTTTTTACTTATAGATTTGTATTGCCTAGAATTTTCCCTTATTTGATTTTTCTGTGTCACACTCTCAAGCATGAGTTAAGAATTCAGGTTCCTATTACGTTGTCGAAACTATAAAACTTCGAACACTAAAAGATCAAACTTGCATGTTTGAAGTTTCATAATTTCAAACAAAGTAAAAAAAAAATAAAACACAACAGAAAGAAACTAACTCTTGTAAGCAGGGGGGCAAGCCCCCCTGCACCCCCCCCATCCTTTAAATATACCAATTCCGAGATTGCACTACAGTGCGTTACAGGGAAATCTTTCCTTTCTGCACTGTATTGCGATCTCAGAGTTGATAAATTTAAAGAGGGGGGGGTGTGAGGGGGTGCAGGTGGGGCTTGCCCCCCTGCTTACAAGAGTTAGCTTCTTTTCTTTTTCTTTTTTCTTACTTAATCAAAGTTCTGAAACTTCGAACATAAGGTTTCGACCTTATGGTGTTCGGAGTTTCAGAACTTTGATAATGTGATAGGAATCCTAAGAATTCTACCCCATACAAATCCTTCCTCTTTTACAACACTGGTGAAATCATTAATGTTGGCACATTTTTCTCCTCATCACTTACTTACTGCATGGACTTCTCCTTATTTCTGTTTAAGCTTGAAATAAAGTTTCAAATTCATCTCATGTTTCACACTTTTTACATTTTCTGATTTCATTCATCTCAACTATTCTAGCATATAATTTATTGCATTCCATAGGTGTAGCATCATTGTCATAAATAAGCTGCTTTCAGAAGTTCCAGTTTTCATGGATCTAAAAGTTATAGGAGTACTAGTACAAGCTCCATATATGTGACCCTCTTTTTCTACATTAAAAACTGAATATCTTTGTAACTGAAATTCTTTATTTGTTAGCAACATTTGACATTTATTCTTACTGAAGTGCTCAATTCTCTGCATAATTAACAACCATCAACAAAACTCTCATCATCTTTAGGGACAGTCTGATGTACCGTCTTTGTTAAGTCAGTATGTAAAAGTTAATGAATAACATTTGCAACTTTATTTTTAGTATGTTGACCCTCAGGATCTAACCATTCTCTAATTATACATTTGATAATACAAATGTGATGTTATGGTTTTAATACTGGAAAAAGTCCACTTTTGAAATTTTGGGGCATATGTTTCTGAGGTATCATTAGTTATAGCAAGTAATTCCTTTTAACCGTTTATACTCCCTTCTGTACTCATGCAGGTACCCCCAGAGGTGACAAGATATGCATGTAGCATGGTTAGTGGTTTTCATGATGAAACTGTCCTTCGCATAGGCATGAATTTGGCCATTGTCACCATCCCTTTGGTTGCAAGAAGTAATTGCATGCATTAACTGTAATTCTAGAAAAAAAAAGTGCAGCATGCAGGTGTACTTAATGAAAAGGAAAACCAGCTCTGAATATTAACCACATGGCTGTCTTTCTCTCACTGAGAAAAAAATATATATATTTCTAAAAAGGTGGCCTTTTTGTTGACAGCAAAAACACAGACTTTGGAATATGTCAATGAAAAGTGTGACAAAAATGTACCTACTGTAAGCTGCTGATCTGAGACATTTAAGGCTGTAAAGAAACCGGTTTCACAGAAACAATGCAAGCTATTGTATAACAACATAAAAAGACAAGTTATTTCCCAGATAAGTCTTAGGGCTTAGTAAACGTTTGCACCAAGTAACTTTAATACAGTACCGTAAATTTGCCATGCAATTTCTTGAAGTAGGTCTCTCTCTCTGTCTCTGTCTCTCAGTGAATCTCATAATACCTCTCTCTATTCTGGATTCCAATTTAAGAACAGTCTACAGCTTTCTCCTTTTGTCTTCTTCATTTTTTGTTTGTTTTATCTGCCCTCTTACAGAACAACTGCTCCAAATATCAAATCTCTTTCTATGATGTGCAAACAAAACTCTCTGAATGGGCTTCCTTCAGTCTTCCTTTTATACAGCATTACTTATGTCATTAAGCAAACCTGATGTAGCAAATACAGCAACATTTCTCTCACTTTTTGAAAGAAGCACTTCTTTTTTTTAATGTAGAAGCTCTATTTACACACTACATACAACACTATTTGTAATATTTACATACATTTGCATACTATTTCATGAAATCACCCACAATGTGCAACAATTTATATTATGAAACAGTGATTTCTGAGCCTGAGAAACACATTGATGGTGATGAAAGAGTTCTGCTGATTTACACCATCTATGTTTGCACTTACTAACGGATGGGTCATGGAAGAGAACTGCAGAATTCCTGAGAAATAAAGAGCAAGGAAGCAAACAAGAGAGAGTTCACCATAGCAACTAATAAAGAGCGATTCCTTTTGGGATGCATCACTGTCTGTTCTTCTGCAGAAGATGGGATTCCTGACCTTTGTGTTGAGAGACATTTCTGAATATCATTGTCTACATCTGTGCAATGCAGAATACTGGTGAGAGGTTTTTTTTTTTCTTTCTAGGAAAAGAGATAGACACTAAAGCCCATTGCCTGTGTTTCTATGAAAGGAGGCAGTACCTTCTACATTATGATAGAATGACACTAAAAACCAGAAAGAAAGAGAAACTGTTGTTTTGTAACAACAAGCTGATAACACTGTTTTGAGCTAAAGAGAGTCTTTAATGTAAAGACTGATTTTTCTAGGTTGTGGGATGGGAGTTTCCTGACCATCTTTGAAATGAGCTTTGGAAAATAACCTATTGATGTACTTTTTTGTCTTACTCTCCATTTTATATTTTTCTTCTAAATAACGTTGAGTTTAAGAACTGAACTCCTCATTTTCTAAAGGCTGTTTTTCTTTCTACAAGCACTGTTAAATACTACCTTGGTGGTTACAGTGGGCAAAAGAAATAGATCCCTTGTTTTAATCTGTGAATTTTAGAGAAAGCTATATAAAAGTATTCTGCTTACGTTAATTTCTCCAGTCTAGAAACTTGAATTGATGTCACTTAGAGTAACTGACTGCTAAGCAGACCTGGATTTTTGGCTCCTCTCAATTTATGTGAAAATTAGACTGAGAACCATAAAAAGTTTTATGTTGATATGGAAATCTTTTATCACTAAGGACATCTTCATGGTAGAATGGTTGCTTTGAAGAAAATATTTTGTCTAGTGATTTTTTTTCTGTGAAGCCAACATCTGTATGTTATTGCTATGTCATCTTTGAAACTGACAGTTGCTGATTTTCTGATGAAATCTGCAGCACTTGTTCAAGAAAGATGTGCAGCCATTGGCCAGCACCTGTTCAGACACCCACCCCAAAATAGATGACCATGATAATGGACCAGATATCCATAATGCTAGAAATTACAAGGCCTAGAATACACCCCTGAAAAAATAGAATGGAATGCCACTACAATGCAAATTTGATGTTATCTGAAAGATATCCTGCTAGAGAAAACATACTCCAATGAAAGTGGGCCAGGAAGCAGCATGTAACTATGAACTTCATGTGTGGCTCAGGCTGATGCTGACACACACACACACACACACACACACACACACACACACACACACACACACACACACACACACACACACACACACTATTACTAGGTTATTCTAGGGCTGCAGTTCATCCAAAGTGCAGTCTCTTAAATTTCATAACTGGACTTTAAGTGCAGACAGACAAGGTTAGAAATTGGCTGTTCAAATGCACATGCTGAACTTGTTGCTAAAATTTATCATAAATAGCTTAAATAAAATTCTACAATTTTTAGATGTAGATGAGTTTTATTGGGACATATATATCCATTTTAGAAAATATCAGTTCTGCAATGACCCTCTGTCTTATGAACAGCTAATTATGTTGGAAGAGCATCTTTTATTAATTGAAATTGCAAAGGAGAACAAATTATACACTATCCGAATGTTTATAATTGGTATAGAAAAAAGACTGATATCAAAACACTGTAGCATTACTAACATTAATACTGTAACTGTATGAGTAGTACAGGCCAGCCAGAAAAGAATATGTGAAAGGATATGTATTGATGTGATAATGCACACAAAAGCATATGAATGGGGTGTGATAACTGTCCGACTTTTCCCTCAGTTCAAAGTGATACGGAAGGGGAGTTCAACCTGATTTATTACCAGAAGTTCAGAACTGCAGTATAGCATTACAGTAACTAAAGCAGCTAACTGAAAGGCTTAAGTCATTAACATATTTATGGAAGTCCTTGTTGATCTTAATATGAAAATACACATAGGGAAGAATACACTAAAGTAATTAGGTATAAAAACTAAGGAACAGATAGCTGAATCTCATACTGAAAAATTATTAACATTGTTCTTTGTTGATTGCCTGTGCATCTCTATATATGTGAAGTGTGATTACTTATTTTTATCAAACACTGACGAAGAGTTCTACTTGAAAGCTTTCTTGTTGGTGTACACTGCTTTTACTGTGATTTTATTAAACCGAGCTTCATTGAACGGTGGACTTTTTGCTGATTTTCATTGGTACTTTCCTTTTTGGTTGAAGTCCTTCACCTGTTTGGGATACCTGTTTGCCATACTGAAGAAAACGGATAGGGAAAGGAGATCAGGAAAACTAAACTAGAGAGCCCATAAGAAGCAAATGTAGGATTCTAAAGGTAAAGAAATTAAGGTAACTACTGGAGAAGAGAAAGGGAAAGTACCACCTTCTGTGGCGGAATAAACTGATATACATATGTTACCTTTACAATAGATAAACTAAGCGATGTGAAGAAAGTTGTGCCTGTGTTTATAGGAAAAGAGAACATAATCTTTATTTCATGCCAGAATATTGAGAAAAGGATGCTATTATTTTGCTGATCTCCTGACAAGCTTGGTCAATTTTAAGAAAGCTCAGTTGGAGAACAACATATTAAGTATAATTAAGGAGAATATAACATTGAGTACATCGGGAAACATAGGAACAGTTTATCAACTCATCATATCTTCAAACTAAACTAAGAAATAGCATGGTCTACATGTTAACTAAGTCCAGGTTAGGCAGAGTCCCTCATTGACTCTCTTCAAGAGGAATCTTGATGAGTGGATGGGAGATTGTAGGTTTACCCCGGGTATCACTTCTGTGTCACTGTTAGGCAGAGGCACAGTATACTAACCTCGAAAAAGGGCATAGCAAAATAAATTTAAAATGGGTGGGGAAAGCCAAACACATTCTGGCTAGGCTTATAAACGCCCTAGGGCAGATAGCCTAGTATGAACCTATGAACCTATACAAAACCATCTAATTGCTACAAGGCCTTTTACAACATTTATGATGAAGTTAGCACCTGGATTCTAAAAGATATCGAACACTTTTTGTAGTGCACCCAGAATGTTAAAGGACAGTAAGTAACTCATTTTTTTCCAGCTCTTTTATTCTCTTACCATTGTTTTGAGAATAGCAATGGACATAATAGAGACACTTGTAAAATCATTTAGAGCTATTTGTATATCCTGGTAATCCTTAATTAGTTAAAACACATCCTCAGTCTTTATCCCTATGAAATGTTATTGCAAAGTTTATAGCAAAAGAACCAGTACTGCTATTTTCCAGAGTATGAATTCCTAGGGAAATTCTTATTGACTGAGGCACTATAATCATGTCCAGTGTAATGTCAAAACCTTGTCAGTTTTTAAAGTCCTGCAGTTGAGGACCCATGTATGCCACACTCGGTCAGATGGGTCAACTGAACACTTTAATAAAATGTTTTAGTCTGTCTTACAAAAGGCTATAGAGGTAGATCAAAGAAACTGGGATCAACTACTTCCATACCTCTTCTTTGCTGGAAGGAAGGTATGGCAGCTCTCAACTGTATTCACATCAGTCAGTTCCTAATATGGCAGACTTCCCTGAGGAAGAGGAGGAAAACACCCCCTTTAATAGTGTCATAGGTAATGTTGCAGACCTGCACAGCATATTTCAAACTGCTTGATTCAGAAAAGTCAAACCGGGGAATAAAGTACTTGTATTAGTACCATCTGACACAAACAAGTTTTGTGCAATGTGGCAAAGTCCTTTTAAAACTGTAGAAAATTAAATAAAGTATATTATAGGGAGAGGCAAATTGGATAAAGGAAACCAGAACAGCTATCTTAAATAAATGTTCAAAAACCTTAGAGAGAAATTGGTGTGTATGTAGCACATATTTTACAGGTATTCTGTAAGGGTTCTATATTGCACAACTTATAAAAAAGGGATTGTGTTTAGATCTACAGATGTAACTGTCCCTCTTTACGTAGCCCTCACTAGACCAGTCATTGAGTATAATGCACATCTAGCATGTATCTGTCTAGACACATGCAAGAACTGGAATGCCTAAACAGATACTTTACTAAAGTGATACAAGGCCTAAACAATATGTTCTATATGGACTAACTCGAGGCCCTGCCGCTATACTCAGTATTCTACTGACTGCTAAGATGTGACTTATGCCTAGCATACAAAGCATCGTCTGACCCAGTGCTGATGGACTTACTGAACATCAGCAAGTCAATTGGTATCAGAAGTACTCGGTCTAGGTATCTAAGTCTCTCCTTCAAAGTCAACATAATGGTTTGGATGGACAGGTATAAATTACAGAGGTACCACTATTCAGACTTCCCATCCATGTAAATTAAAGCTCATCCCTGTCCATATTCAAGCTCAAATTGGATATATGATGTGCAATAGAAAATCTACCTCAGGACTGCGCCTTCTACTAATGATTAGAGGCAGCTCTTAAATGCTTTATCCATACATGGGTCCCCCTCAAATTATCTATATAATAATATATATTGTGAAT